>NC_064424.1:3045000-3235000 GCF_023375975.1 Astyanax mexicanus | reverse complement strand
ACCCAAAGACCACTATCTACCCACCCAGAGACAGCCAGACCAATTGTGCTCTCTCGGGGCTCCGCTGGCAAGCTGCATGAACAGGATTTGAACCGGCGATCATAGTGACAGAGCTTTAGGCCGCTGGACCACTCTGATCCCTGTCGTTCTTTTCTTTAAATGATGTTCTGGGTTCTTTTGTGACCTCCTGGATGAGTAGCTCATGCCCTTTTGGAGTAATTTTAGTAGGCTGTTCATGTTTTCTCCATTTGTAAATAATAATATCTCTCACTGTGCTTCCCTGGAGTCCTAAAACTTTTTTTCCCTTAGTAAATTAAATAATCATTTAAAAAGTGTGTTTTTATATATTAACTCAGGTTATATTTGTCTGGTAATAAAAAAAAATGTGTTTCATAATCTCAAAAAAAATTAAGTATGAGAAAAATGCAAAAACGCAATATATTTTAAAAAGTGTGATTAATCACAGTTAATTTATGGGGCCAGATTGGTATAGATAGTTTTTTTTTTCATTAATAATTGAAAACATCATTTAAAGAGTATTTTCTTTATATATATTTACTCAGGTTATATTTGACTGGTATTAAAGTTCGTTTTATAATCCAAAAAAATTTAAGTATGACAAAAATGCAAAAACAGCCACTGTATATTGAGAAGAATTACTCTAAACTGTATCAGATTATTATGCAGATGATTAAAAAACTGTTATTCTAATAATCTCTCTCTCTTTCTTTTAATTTCTGCTGCAAATTATCTAATTAAACAGGATCAGGTGAAGATATGCTTGATATGCTGATTAGAGCACATTTTTGACACAACAAGAAAATGTAGCATAAAAATAAACTATTGATCTACTGCTCAGCTCTAATTTGAATATGATTGATCTCTCTATTTTTACTTATTTATGCAAATACTTTAAAAAGGAATGTGATTAAATGTGACGAAAAACAACCAATTAAACAAAAAAAACAACAATAAAAACTGAAAAAAAAAGCAGATTTCTTATGGCCCTACATACATATCACAGATTTCTGAACATTGCTCAATCTCTACTCACTCTGTTTATACTTTATATCAGATATAATCAGAACGCTATTCACCAGAGGAATGAACAGGAAAGTACCAGTATGTGCAAAAACCCAAACCTGTGATTCACTGACTTAAATCATGACATGAACTCAGGCGCACAATTAAATTAGTATCCCGATTCAGCAGCAGTAGCTCCAGTCTGGATGTGGATCTAATCTACTGGACGTGTTCGCGTTATTATGACCGTTCAGGAATGTCGCGCGAGCCCGTGGCCTGTACGCATCCCCTCGGCCGACGAAGAGCCGGAGAGCCACACAATGGGCTGTTCATATGGTGAGATAAAGGGTTATTGTGAGTTTATGACCGTGTTTCCACTCAAAGTCAGCTGAATGAAGAGAGACAGTTCACTGAGGAGCGATTCAGGTCGGCAGTGTCTGATTGCACTGAATCTGTAGTAAACAGGTCAACCCAGGGGGTCTGTCTGTGGAATCGCAAATAATACAGAACTGGAGCAGAAACTCCAACGAAAAGGACACTTAAAAAAAAGTGCTCCTACAGTGGCTTCCAATAGTAAAATCCACTTTTTCCTGCTCTTTGTGAAATAATATAGGTCTCTCTATAAGAGTTGTATATGGATACTGCATATGAAACTATTCCTCAACCTCCATTCTCTGCAGTAGCTAGTAAAAAAGAAAAGCCTTAAAAAAAAAAAAAAAGTTGATCAGAGAGACATTTGGGTGTCGACGTCAACCAGTGACTTCATGACCACACCCACCTCGGCTCAGGACCGCCCACAGGCGGAGCTTACAGTTTTGTTTACAGAGCTATATTTTGGTGTTAGCCATCTTGAGCAAGTAACTATAGTAGGGCTGCAGCTATCGATTATTTTAGGTAGGGCTCTGAATCTTAGGGAATCCCACAATTCGAATCAGAATCGATTCTTACGTTTTAATTTTTTTCGATTCTTTCAAATCTTTTTCTTCATCCTCCATACTTTAGCGGCGCAACAACAAACACGACACTACACTCCGCGCGACAGTTTAAAAAAAAAAAAAAAAAAGGTCAGCGCGATTGTTAAAAAAAAACAAAAGCTCAGCGACAGCTTAAAAAAAAAAAAAAAAAAAAAAAAAAAAACTGCGTGACAGTTAAAAAAAAAAAAAGATTTTTAAAAAATGAGAATCGATTCTGAATCATTCAACGTTAGAAATGCGATTCGAGCTCGAATCGATTTTTTCCTGCACCCCTAATTTTAGTAATCGAGTACTGGATAAAACATAAAATAAACTAATAACACACACACACACACACACACACACACACACACATTAGACAGTATTCCTAATAATCAGTGCTCCACAGCACTGTCGTTCTGTTATTAAAGTACATTAATGTTAAGCTCATTTATTTATTATAAGTTAAATTGATCTGCTCACCGTTTCCTGGGTGTGGGTGACGTAACGCAAAGAGCGTTTATTTTTTTCCATTAAAGGTCTGCGCAAAAATTTGTGTTCTGCGTTTTAAAATTAATCGATTATTTTTTTTAATCGAGTAACTCGAATTACTTGAGTAATCATTTCACCCCTAAACTATAGGTTTAAATCGGATCTCCGGTTGATTCTGCATTTTACCCAGACCTTAAATATACACTAGGGAAGCACGGTTTGACAAGGCAGGTCAACTCCAAACAGACAGAACTCTGGTCAAAGTGGCGCCATCTCTTGACGTATTTTATAATATCGAGTGTATATAGACTCGAGGGTTCGACGGGGTGAAACGGCCCAATCATTGAATCTGACAATCTGAAAAATGTATATCAAAAATGCAAAAACAAAATAAATCTGCACAGGGGCAAATACTTTTTTCACACCACTGTATATTGAGCAGCAATACTCTAAAATGTATCAGATTATTGGCAGATTATTAAAAAACTGTTATTCAAATAATCTCTTTCATTCAATTTGTGCTGCAAATTATCTAATAAAACAGAATAAGGTCAGTTTCTGTAAAGCACTCAAAATATCCTTTTTATGCTTATTGGAGCATATTTTTGACATGACAAGAAAATGTAATGTAATCTATTGCCCCACATTAGTTTCAACATGATCGATCTATCTATTTTTAACTACTTAGATCATGTAAGAAATGCTAATATACAGCTCTGGAAAAAAAATAAGCAAGCACTTAAAATGCTGAGTTTCTTTGATTTTACCAAATTGAAAACCTCTGTTATATAATCAAGAGGAAGATGGATGATCACAAACCATCAAACCACCAAACTGAACTGCTTACATTTTTGCACCAGGAGTAAAGCAGCATAAAGTTATCCAAAAGCAGTGTGTAAGACTGGTGGAGGAGAACATGATGCCAAGATGCATGAAAAAAACTGTGATTAAAAACCACCAGGGTTATTCCACCAAATATTGATTATTTCTGAACTCTAAAAACTTGAATATGAATTTGAACTTGTTTTCTTTGCATTATTTGAGATCATTTTCTGTAAATAAATGCTCTAAATGAGAATATTTTTATTTGGAATTTGGGAGAAATGTTGTCCGTAGTTTATAGAATAAAAAACAATGTTAATTTTACTCAAACATAAACCTATAAATAGCTCTCTTCATTTTTTTCCCCCAGAGCTGTAGATGTAACCAGTATGAGGATTTTATGGTTTTGTTCTTGATCTATTCAGGACATTCTGGGCATGCAGAAGGGTTTTAGAAATTAGCAAAAGGTGCTAAACAGAAAACGCATTGTAAATCAGATTATGCAGCGTGTAACGCATGTCTGCCTGCAAGTACAAACTGTACAAACTCACAGCTAAACACAAAAAACACATTAAATATCAATACAACATCCAATACAGAAGAAGAGCAATATTTCCAGCTGATCATTCCTGGTCTCTTTAGTGTGGATTGTATGTGAGGATGAGAAAGGAAATCAATAGAAAGCATCCATTAGGAATCAGCTGTTAAAGCTGTTAATGCTGTTAAAGTCAGTATTCGTGAGCACACAGTGCGTGATCACACGGATCAATAGGCACGTCGGGCCAGTACTCACGCAGATTTGCCCTCGCTGTCCAGTTTGGTTGCACTGGTTCCTTTCTTTGACAGGAGGGAGGCGAGCTTGTCGGTCTCTCCATGCTCCACAGCGCTGAGGAGACGCTCATCATTCTTGCTCCACTCGTGAGCCTGAGGGCGAGAATCACAGGAGTCACGTTAAATTACACTCATATTCTAATACAGCAGAGGAAATCACGCTTTCCTACAGGCAGAAGATTAAACTGACCACAGAAAATAAACCACTGGGACAGTGGAACACCATCCACATGCATAATACAACATTATACAGAGAATTAAATAACAAAATTCAGCACAAAAGCAAGAATTAGCCGTATTGTATCGTACGCAATAATATCGCCAACATTTTTGAATATGGTGAATAGGGGTGGACGATATGGCCCTAAAATAATATCACAATATTTCATGGTATTTTCGCGATAACGATACTCTAGGCGATATAAATTAAGGTTTTCCCCCAAGAATTCACTACTGCAACAAATTGAAAATTGTAATTTATTATTGCATACGATTTATGTCACACCCCTTCCTGAGATATAAAAAAACTCAATAATTTGATCAGATTTGTAATAGAAGTCAATGATCCAGAATGAGCAGTCATGATACTAATAATATTATTATTCACTTCAAATATCTCCATATATCCAGAATTAAATTTAAATAAATGATACTGGACAGATATAATCTGTGTCTAGTAGATCTATAATAGGAAATGAGAACAGTGTGCTAAAAACAGTAAAAAAGTACGATATGAAATTGCACACCCCTAATGGTGAACCATACTATTCTCTGAAATACTGTGCCATATCACCCACCCCAAACTATCACATCAGGGTACTACTGTTTTACTGTTTTTAGCAGTAGTATACACACTATATATATATATATATATAAGGGGTGACAATAGGTGCATGTAAATAATTACATAATTTTTAATCAGGAAACATTTATTATAGTTATTGTAAGTGTAAGAATTTATTTTATGAATTAACTAAAATAAAAAAACAGCAACTAATTCAAAGCATTAGTCTTTAAATCTGTGTTTTTAAGTTGCTACAGGACTCTTATCTGACTGACAGCGGTTTTAACCAATCAAAGCTTTTTGATTAAATTGGCTCCTCTCCCCTTGTGCCTGCGTGACCCTTCTCCTGATTTTTTGAAGAGTGTAGTAACGAGTCTATTAGCAAAGTCGAAGGACAATCTAACCAATCAGATTCATGAATTTCACCACGGGGGCGGGCCCTAACCCCTTCTCTGCAGCGCTGTGTTGAAGGGGCTACGAGTTGCTTAGTGTAAAACGGAGCTCATGCTGAATTAATTCAATAGTTAGTGAACTATCATAGAACTGAGATGGTAAATCAGTCAAATATTGTGTCATATCATATTAAAAAGTATTTTTTTAAGGCTGTCCTTCAATGTGAAACTAATTCACAATAATAGGCTGCCTGACCGGTGAGTTTTTGTGTGTACTTAATGTTTTGGCTACTTTGGCGCACTGTAGACATATAAATGAGTGATATTTGTTAAACGGTTGTACTTGTAGGCAAATTAAGCATTTATTGTTGGGTCTGTTGTATACTTTTGTAGTTCGTAGCTGTATTTGTGGGCTGTTAATGTTTGTTAAGTTCATATAATTCAGTCAAGTCAGAGAATATGTAGTTATTGTAATTTGTATCTATGTCAAGTCAAGTCAAGAGTCAAGAGGCTTTTATTGTCATTACATCTGAGTACAGGTACACAGTGTGATGAAATTACGTTCCTCCGGAACAATGGTGCAACATAGAACAACAAGCAACAGACAACATAAAGTGCAGGAGTGACGACAGTGCAACATAAAATTATAAAATTATAACACTAAATAACAATAAATACAATAAATACAAAAGACGAGACAATTTAAAGACAGGACAGTGCAGTACCGATACGGTATAATAAAGTGTATAGTGAGGATAAGGTGCAGAGATGTGTGACATACTGTAACATATAGAACATATATAATCACAGCAGTTACTGAGGTAGAGTTTATAGTTTTTAAGAGTGCAGCAAATAAAGTCATGTCAGCCTCTGTGTGCTGACTGGGTGTGTGTGTGGGTGAAGTTCAGTTCTTTGTGAGTGTAAGGGGGGGGGGGGGGGGGGGTGTACAGTTTAGTTTTGTGCGAGTGTGTTGGGTGAGTGGTGGGTGGGGTGGGGGTTCAGTTCTGTCTCTGTGTGTTGAGAAGTCTGACTGCCTGGTGGAAGAAGCTGTTGCAGAGTCTAGTAGTGGAGGCTCGGATGCTCCTGTATCTTCTGCCGGACGGCATCAGAGCGAAGAGTCCGTGTGAGGGATGGGTGGGGTCGTCCACAATGCTGGTGGCTTTGCGGATGCAGCGTGTGGTGTAGATCTGTGGGGGGGGATGGTTTGCAGGAGGGGTATCCACTACATTCACTGCACGCCACTGATATATATTATATATATATATATATATATATATAAGGAATTCTAGGTTTGAGCGTTAGTGTAGAACACTGCTCTCTAGCTCAGGGTTTTATTTTAGGCTGTACGTTGAGGAAAGGTCGTGTTTACAGCAGCAGAAACAGCAGGAAACTCCAAAGAGGTCAGCGGACAAAACGCAGCGGCCGCTGCTGGAGCCGGACACTATTCTGGGAATGCTCTGCAACACTACCCGGCCCGCTGACAGCCTGCGGAAAACTGCCTGCTATATTTATAAACGGCTTCTCTCTGACCTACTGCTGCAGGTCAGCGGGTGCAGCTTAGAGTTGCACAATACATCGATTCAGCATCAATATCTGAATCGGTTTCTGAATCAGTTTCTCTGATTCTCTGATTTGCTATTTATAGGTTTATATTTGAGTAAAATGAACATTGTTGTTTTATTCTATAAACTACAGACAACATTTCTCCCAGATTTTAAATAAAAATATCGTCATTTAGAGTATTTATTTACAGAAAATGAGAAATGGCCGAAATAACAAAAAAGATGCAGAGCTTTCAGACCTCAAATAATGCAAAGAAAAAACAAGTTCATATTCATAAAGTTTTAAGAGTTTAGAAATCAATATTTGGTGGAATAACCCTGGTGGTTTTAATCACAGTTTTTTTATGCTTCTTGGCATCATGTTCTCCTCCTCCACCAGTCTTACACACTGCTTTTGGATAACTTTATGCTGCTTTACTCCTGGTGCAAAAATTCAAGCAGTTCAGTTTGGTGGTTTGATGGCTTGTGATCATCCATCTTCCTCTTGATTATATTCCAGAGGTTTTTAATTTGGTAAAATCAAAGAAACTCATAATTATACAATATATATAGGTCATTTTTGATGACCTCAGTATTGTCGTGGCTGGAGATCAACTAGTCCAGCGGTCTACAGCCCCCATCATGCAGCTTGTCATCAGCTGCCGGAGCCCCGAGAGAGCACAATAAGCCTTGCTCTCTCTGGGTGAGTACAGTAGGTGGCGCTCTTTTTTTCCTCTCATCATTCCTAGGGTGATGTGGATCAGCACAAGGCTGCGTCTGTGAGCTGATGTATCAGAACCGAGTCGCTGCGCTTTCCTCCGAGCGTTAGCGCTGTGATGCTACTTGATAATGCTGGCGGATAACTAGTGATGGGGGATATACAGCTTAGTAACAGCTGAATAGTTGGGACAATTGGCCTAAGTAACTTGGGATAGGAAAAATAGGAAAAAAATTTAAATCTATAAAAAAATAATATTATACAAAAATAAATCTAGAAATCTAGAAAAAAAAAGCCCAAATGAATAGGTAGGATAGAGGAACAGATTGCTAAATTAAAGCCTTTTAAAAGCACGGCATTGGAACTGGAACATAATTATCTTCATAATTATCATAATAATCTTTTAAAAGCCCTTAAATAATCAGAAAATAAAGAAAAATAGAACAAAACAAACAAAAAATAAGTTTTAAAAGACTAAGTTAATGAAGTTAATGAACCAGAAGCAGCAACTATTGTTCAGCACCTCCAGGAACTCCTTCAAGACCTACAAGACCCTGAGAAAACTACTGCGCTGAAAATGTGCTAATATTCTAGCTAAAATATAAGATTAAACTGCGCCTTATCAGCAGTTTAGCTCAATTAAAAATAAGTATATTTGATAGCTGGGTCAGATTAAGACAAGATCACGTTCTGTGAACCACACCAGAAATAAATACATGCGTTGGGTGGGGGCGGGGCAGATTACAGAGGAATTTGGTGCAAATTTGGTAAAAAATGCAATATTGCAATATATTACACTCTATTAAAGCTTAACCTTGATGTGTATTGTATCGCCAAGTTCTTACCAATATACACAGTAGGGGTGTCACGATTTTGATATTTTATCGAAATCGATCGAAATTATGTCATGGTTTTGAGCCTCAAAAAGATAAAAAAAAGGAGTCAAAAAGATAAAAAAACGTGTCATTCTCAGGGAGTCTTATTTTTCATGTTTATCTGTTATAGTAGGATAGAGTTCAGTTTGTTAAGGCTCTAATTGTTCTATTATTTTGTACATGACTGTTCCTGTATTTTATTATTATTTATTTTGTTATGTTGCACATTGCTGTTTTAATAGTGCACACTGCTGCTACCAAAAAAAGCCACTAGATGGCATTACATATATATCTTAATTAAATTATTTAAATTTGACCATTAGTGCCTAATGTGGTGTATTACAGATCACTTGTATCACTTTGCATCACTATCAAGCCCACCTTCTGAAATAAGATATTGTAAATTTGATGAATCAAACCAATGACTGACCAAAGACTAATCTAAAACTGGCATAGGTCTCTCTGCTGTAAAAAAAAAAAAGAAAAAAGAAAATCGAGAATCGAATCGTGACCCCAAAATCGAAAATAAAATCGAATCGAGGATTTAGACAATCGTGACACCCCTAATATACAGCCTGAATTAACTGAATTATAAACCCGGCTGAATTCTCAGAGTCTCCATAAACCATCACACCGCGCTGTACTCCAGCCAGAAACAGCAACACTTAACCTTATCAGGAGGCGAGCCCAGACTCTTCAACCCGCGAGGGATCAGGAAACAAGTTACAAACAATCTCCACCCCTGTGTTAATGTAAACATTTCACCACTATCTGATTCAATTCTTCCTCAACACACCAATATTTAAGCAACAGCAGCCAGCCGGCGTGAGGAGAGTAAACTCAACAGCTCAGTAATATAAACCTGAAAAACCTCCAGAACCGTCTTCATACAGCAGGCTTTCTAAATACGACCCAATATCACTTCTATACTGTACACAAACTCAGCCAGTGAGAGAGCATGAGGACTGTACGTCTACAGATCACATTTATCTCTCTACACTGGATTAAGGGCAGGAAGATACAGGCATTTTTAATGTTTCTACATTTTTAATGTTTCTATTTATCAGAAGATACAATATAATCTAGCCATTTACCCATCACAACAGATATTTAGGCCTAAAAACTTCAGAAATATATATTCATATAAATTCATGCAATGCACCCTGTAATAAAGTCCGTAACGCAGAGTGAGAGGCAGAGCAAGCTAGAGTGAGGTAAAGTAAAAGGATGAGTAAGATAAATTGAGTTCAAATGAGGCAGAGTAAGAGGTAGAGTAAAATACAATGCAGCAAAGTAAGAGGTAAATGAAGATAAAGTGGGTTAGAGTGAGGCAGAGTAAGAGGTAAATGAAGATAAAGTGGGTTAGAGTGAGGCAGAGTAAAAGGTAAATGAAGATAAAGTGGGTTAGAGTGAGGCAGAGTAAGAGGTAAATGAAGATAAAGTGGGTTAGAGTGAGGCAGAGTAAGAGGTAAATGAAGATAAAGTGGGTTAGAGTGAGGCAGAGTAAGAGGTAAATGAAGATAAAGTGGGTTAGAGTGAGGCAGAGTAAGAGGTAAATGAAGATAAAGTGGGTTAGAGTGAGGCAGAGTAAGAGGTAAATGAAGATAAAGTGGGGTAGAGTGAGGCAGAGTAAGAGGTAAATGAAGATAAAGTGGGGGTAGGGTGAGGCAGAGTAAGAGGTAAATGAAGATAAAGTGGGTTAGAGTGAGGCAGAGTAAGAGGTAGATGAAGATAAAGTGGGGAAGAGTGAGGCAGAGTAAGAGGTAAATGAAGATAAAGTGGGGTAGGGTGAGGCAGAGTAAAAGGTAAATGAAGATAAAGTGGGTTAGAGTGAGGCAGAGTAAGAGGTAAATTAAGATAAAGTGGGTTAGAGTGAGGCAGAGTAAGAGGTAAATGAAGATAAAGTGGGTTAGAGTGAGGCAGAGTGAGAGGTAAATGAAGATAATGTGGGGTAGGGTGAGGCAGAGTAAAAAGTAAATGAAGATAAAGTGGGGAAGAGTGAGGCAGAGTAAGAGGTAAATGAAGATAAAGTGAGTTAGAGTGAGGCAGAGTGAGAGGTAGATGAAGATAAAGTGGGGTAGAGTGAGGCAGAGTAAGAGGTAAATGAAGATAAAGTGGGTTAGAGTGAGGCAGAGTGAGAGGTAGATGAAGATAAAGTGGGGGTAGGGTGAGGCAGAGTAAGAGGTAGATGAAGATAAAGTGGGGGTAGGGTGAGGCAGAGTAAGAGGTAAATGAAGATAAAGTGGGGTAGGGTGAGGCAGAGTAAGAGGTAAATGAAGATAAAGTGAGTTAGAGTGAGGCAGAGTAAGAGGTAAATGAAGATAAAGTGGGGTAGAGTGAGGCAGAGTAAAAGGTAAATGAAGATAAAGTGGGTTAGAGTGAGGCAGAGTAAGAGGTAAATGAAGATAGTGGGTTAGAGTGAGGCAGAGTAAGAGGTAAATGAAGATAAAGTGGGTTAGAGTGAGGCAGAGTAAGAGGTAAATGAAGATAAAGTGGGTTAGAGTGAGGCAGAGTAAAAGGTAAATGAAGATAAAGTGGGATAGAGTGAGGCAGAGTAAGAGGTAAATGAAGATAAAGTGGGTTAGAGTGAGGCAGAGTAAGAGGTAAATGAAGATAAAGTGGGGTAGGGTGAGGCAGAGTAAGAGGTAAATGAAGATAAAGTGGGTTAGAGTGAGGCAGAGTAAGAGGTAAATGAAGATAAAGTGGGGTAGGGTGAGGCAGAGTAAGAGGTAAATGAAGATAAAGTGGGTTAGAGTGAGGCAGAGTAAGAGGTAAATGAAGATAAAGTGGGTTAGAGTGAGGCAGAGTAAGAGGTAAATGAAGATAAAGTGGGTTAGAGTGAGGCAGAGTAAAAGGTAAATGAAGATAAAGTGGGGTAGGGTGAGGCAGAGTAAGAGGTAAATGAAGATAAAGTGGGTTAGAGTGAGGCAGAGTAAGAGGTAAATGAAGATAAAGTGGGTTAGAGTGAGGCAGAGTAAGAGGTAAATGAAGATAAAGTGGGTTAGAGTGAGGCAGAGTAAGAGGTAAATGAAGATAAAGTGGGTTAGAGTGAGGCAGAGTAAAAGGTAAATGAAGATAAAGTGGGGTAGGGTGAGGCAGAGTAAGAGGTAAATGAAGATAAACTGGGTTAGAGTGAGGCAGAGTAAGACAAAGTAAGAGAGTAAAATAAAATGAGGAAGAGTGAGGTAGAGTGAGGGAGAATAAGAGGTACAGTGGGGTAGAGTGATGCAGAGTAAATTGAGTGAGAGGTAGAGTAAAATAAAATGAGGTAAAGTGAGGCAGAGTAAGCTAGGAACAAGATGTAAGATAAAGTGAGGTAGAGTGAGGTAGGGTAAGGCAGAGTATGAGATAGAGTAAGATAAAATTAGGTCAAATGAGGCAGAGCAAGACAGGAGTGAAAGGTAGAGTAAGATAAAGTGAGGTAAAATGAGGCAGAGTAAGACAGGAGTGAAAGGTAGAGTAAGATAAAGTGAGGTAAAATGAGGCAGAGTAAATTGAGTGAGAGGTAGAGTAAGATAAAGTGAGGTAAAATGAGGCAGAGTAAATTGAGTGAGAGGCAGAGTAAAATAAAATGAGGTAGAGTGAGGCAAAGTACGAGAGTGAGAGGTAGAGTAAGTTAAACTGATGTAGACTGCGAGGTAGAGTAAAGTAGGAGTGAAAGGTAGAGTAGGATAAATCGAAGTAAAGTGAGGCAGAGTAAAATAGAGTAAGGGGAAGAGAAGGATATATTACGGTAGAAAGTGGGGTAGAGTAAGATAAAGTGAGGTAGAGTGAGAGGTATAGTAAAGAGGTGGATGAAGTTAAAGTGAGGTAGAGTGAGAGGTATAGTAAAGAGGTGGATGAAGTTAAAGTGAGGTAGAGTGAGGCAGATCAACAGAACGAAAGATACGTTAAGAAAGTGAGGTAGAGTAGAACAAATTAAGGTACAGTGAGGCAGAGTAAGACAGAGTGAGACAGAGTGAGAGGTAGAGTAGAATAAATTGAAGTAAAGTCATGCAGAGTAAGAGGGTAAAAGGTAGAGTAAAATAAAGTGAGGTAGAGTGAGGCAGAGAAAGATAGGGGTGAGAGGTAGAGTAAGATAAAGTAAGGTAAAGTGAGGAAGAATAAAAGAGTAAAGGGTAGAGTAAGATAATCTGAGATAGCCTGCGAGGTAGAGTACGGTAAAGTCAGGTTGAGTGAGACAGAGTAAGAGTGAGAGGAAGATGAGGATATATTGAGGTAGAATGTGAGGTAGAGTAAAATAAAGTGAGGTAGTAAGACAGAATGAGAGATAGAGTAAGAAACTGAGGTAAAATGAGGCAGAGCGAAGTAGAATGAGGTAGAGTATTCAAACTACTTCTTATCCTGGGAAAAAAACAAGTGTAGCCAAGTGAATATTAATTTTAATTAATTTAGGGTTAATTTTACGTATATTTATGGTATTTTTACATCAATATCGGGATATTAAACAGTGTTCTCCGTATCATACAGCCCTACAGTAGATCAGTATTCAGTGGATCTGCTGGTCTGCGTGTGACAGGAGCCGCTGCCTCGTCTTTAAGGATAAAGTGATTGACTCGCCTCGGCTCATCCCTCAGCTCGTTAGAGTGGGCAGGCTGCCATGCTGAGTCAGTCCTGCCTCATTTACTTCAACAGCAGCAAAAACAGCAGTTTATAACTTATAACAGGAGAGGAAGACGATTTCAGAGCCCATTATTTCCACCGTCACTTTCTGATTCACTTTATTCTTCTGTTTAAAATTTAAAGAAATGTTTCCTAAGCTTTCAGGATTCCTGCACCATTATACAAGTCAAATTTAACACTTTTTAAGACCTCAATAAATATCATTATTTTAGCTCTCTCCCCGGTAAAGCTAGCTAACTTTCCAATGATGTTAATATGTAAGCTAACTCGCCGCTAATGCTAGCTAGCTCTCTGCTAACCTTTGTTCCATCCCTGGTAATGTTAGCTGGCTTTAACTAGCTAAAGTTAGTATGTTATCTAACTCGCCACTAATGATAGCTAGCTCTGCGCTAAACTTAGTTCTATCCCTGGTAACGCTAGCTAGCTCGCTTTAGCTTGCTAAAGTTAGTGTTCGCTAACTCGCCACTAAAGTTAGTATGTTAGCTAACTTGCCACTAATGTTAGCTAGCTCTCCGCTAAACTTAGTTCTATCCCTGGTAACGCTAGCTAGCTCGCTTTAGCTTGCTAAAGTTAGTGTTAGCTAACTCGCCACTGATGTTAGCTAGCTTTCCGCTAACCTTAGTTCTATCCCTGGTAATGCTAGCTAGCTCGCTTTAGCTTGCTAAAGTTAGTGTTAGCTAACTCGCCACTAAAGTTAATGTTAGCTAACTCGCCACTGATGTTAGCTAGTTCTCTGCTAACCTTAGTTCTATCCCTAGTATGTTAGCTAGCTCACCGCTAAAGTTAGTATGCTAGCTAACTCACCGCTAAAGTTAATATGTTAGCTAACTCGCAACTAATGTTAGCTAGCTTTAAGCTAAACTTAGTTATATCCCTGGTAACATTAGCTAGCTCGCTTTAGCTTGTTAGCTAACTCGTCACTAATGTTAGCTAGCTCTCTGCTAACCTTAGTTCTATCCCTAGTATGTTAGCTAGCTCACTTTAGCTAGCAAATGTTAATATATTAGGTAACTCGCCACTAAAGTTAACATGTTAGCTAACTCGCCACTATTGTTAGCTAGCTTTCCGCATTAACCGCTACATCTAAAAATGTAATACCTACAGCGAATTTACTGTAAATTTAAGACAATTTAAGACCTTAATTATCTAGATTTTAATTTAGGACATTTTTAGACTTTTTAAATACCTTGTTACAATAAGTAAAATATTTTCAAGGTAAGAGAAACATCTAAAAAAAATTACACATTATTTTACAATTATTCTAAAGCACAAACATAATAATGATAAAAATAAGTAGATTGATAAATCTGATTTAAAAATACATTCATTTAATGCTACATTCTGTAAAGCATTTAGCTGCTCTTATCTGGGGAGCTGTTAACTTGTGGTTTCTGAGGCTGGAAAACTCTGATAAAATGATCGTGTACAACAGAGGAAACACTCGCTCTTCCTTTCCTAGGGTGTTCCTGATGAGTGCGAGTTTCATCATAAGGTTTTTGAGGGTCTTTGAAAGTATCATCAAGTGCAGTCACTACAAAGTCCTTGAAATGTTTAGGTTTTTAGGGTGTGGAAATAAAATTTTAACTCTGTGAGTGGGACAACAGTAAGGGGCGGAGCCAAAGTGGACAGGTGATGCGGATGCGCAGGTGAGATTCTCCACTCACTTGCCTTTTTTCTACCAGTCCATTCATTACTCTGTAGGTAGAATAGAGTATAGATATAGGGTTTAATAAAATACTTCTGTAGAAGTTGTAGAAGCATCAACAAAGTGTTTTTAAAAAAGTAATGTTTTCAAAAGCACTTTTAAAGTATAAAAGTAAAGTAAGAGGAAAAAACAAAGCTATTAGGAACAAAAGTTTAAGCCACGCCCACAGAGTCAGATCAGCTAGATCAGCTAGAGTTTTCAGACATCAAATAGTGCAAATAAAACAAGTTCAAAAGCTTGAAAAAAAATAACAATTCTGTATTTTGTGCTGAAAGAGTTTGAGTTGCCCTTTTTTGAGCACAGGCCAAGTGGATAAAGTACCCCGATACCTCATGTGAACCAGCTGCTGGACTGCTCGGCTCTGGAGCTAATAGCTTCTCATATTCAGAAGCTGATGTAGTTACACCTTGAGAAAAGACTGGACTAGGACCTCTTGTCTCACGCGTCTCTGTTCCAGTCTGGCACTGCGTAATGCGCTACCTGAACCGTTTCCTTCGCACATGACTGCAGCCAGGCTGGAGTTCTGAAACGGTGTACATTCAGTGTGAACTGGTGAGTATATAATGCTGGTGCACTGCGGTCAGAGTAGTGCAGGGCGATTATGGCCTAATAAAATAATAATCGATATTTCCACCAAAAATCGGATTTTCAATTATAACTGATTTTTACTAAAAAAATCAAACTACAGATGACAAAGTAATGGTTAAAAACTAAGTTTAACTATTATATATACACATCTATTTGGTGTTCAGAGGATTTTGGTTGAGTAAATAAATTATTTAAAAAAATAAAAAATTCATAAGTTCATATCATGCGCTGACCTCATGTACACACACTGCGGACTAACTCACACACTGACAGACACTAAATTAAACTTCAGAACGTGGGTTTGTGACTGTAAACTGAGAAATTACGCACTAAATGACTAACAGAAGAAACTTGGAAGGAGAGATTATTATTGTTTTCCACCAGTAATGAAAATATGCATGGGTTAGTCTGTGGGAGGTGCCGGTAACCATGGTAAGACGGATAAACACTTCAGAAACGAGGAGCGTTTTCAGATATTTTAGATAAAAAAGATAAAATGTCTGTATGTAAAATCGTGATTACTCTATTTTGAAAATCGCATTAAAACTCTTACTCAATTTAATCACATTAATCAAATTAATCGTGAAAATCGCCTAGAACTAGGTCAGAGCGACTGAAGCTAATAAGAGCCTTTTATTTCTTCACTCGTAACATAATAAATCTCTCCGGGACCGAGGGCTAGACATTTTCTCCTGCTCCTGACCACAACATTTCACATTTAGACCAGGAGCATTACAGAGCCTGTGGGCCGAGTGGCTGTCGGCCTCTGAGATATATATATGTACATACTCATATATTATATAGATGTATTACACACAGAGAGTAATCTTTTATAAGTGTTTATTTCTTTTATTACTGTTTATGATTATGGCTTTCAGACGATGAAAAGCCAAAAATCAGTGTCTCCGAAAATTTGACCAATTAGTACTTTTGGCAGTGTGGGCAGTGTGCCTGCTGGAAAATGAAATCTGCATCTCCATAAAAGTTGTCAGTAGCAGAGAGAAGCATGAAGTGCTGTAAGATTTTCCAGGAAAACAAAACTGCACTGACCTTGGAATAAGCGCTAGCTCTTTCACCGTCCAGAGGTGAGTATTATCAGACTGTAGTCTGCTGCTAATCACAGCTAGCACTGCTGGAGCAGCATTAGTACTAGCCCCTAACCGTGCTAAGCATTAGTTCTTTCGCCATTCAGAGGCGAGTATATTAGACTGTAGCCTTTGCGTTTACCGTGTTAAAACAAGCTACGTGGAACAAACCGCTAGCTAAAATGATCCTGGCTTACCAGAACACTCAGAGTTCCAGAGTATAGCGCTGTGGGGCAGCATTTACTAGCACTAAACTCGCCTAGTTCAAGTGGTTAGTTGCTAATGCTAATGCTGCTGCACCCAGCCTTAGTAGAAATCTGGAAATCTGAGCTTAATAAATGGAAGCACTTTAATCACCCAATAAACAGAGAAAAATCTGTGTAGATCAACATCCAGCACTTATTTGACTTAAAGAAAATCAACATTTTTAAGAACTGCAGTTTTGTTTATTTAGCCTAGATCTGCTGAATTAGAAGAGAAACATGGGCGACACCGCTATTCCTTACTAGTGTTGCATAACGCGCCTTATAATCCGGCGTGCTTTATGTATGAAAATAGACCAGAAAATACATGTTCACCAATAGTGTGCCTTATATGGTACACTGAAAAGCAGAACTGCAGCTTTTAACCAGCTTTTATCTTCACTGATTCCAGTTAAAAACCCACAGACAGCTGCAGGTCAGTAGATCCAATGATAATCTTCAATCTGTCTGAACAGATTATGGAACACAGACCTCCATTCATGCTGGAAGACTGGAATAATGACATAGGGAAATTTTGCAGCACTAAAGCATGCTGTCGATTTTAAATACAAATTAACTAGAGCTGGGGTTTTAATGCAAATAACACTCGATTTGCATAACGTGAGACGAGACAACACAAAGATGGCCACACTCACTGAAAACAGGGGCTGTATCCCAAACTGCACACAACCACTCTAAACAGTGAGATACACCAATATTCTGTGATTAACTGTGATTAATCACACTTGTTCTTCTTAAGACACAAGTTTTTTTCTATAGTGGATATTTAAATGTAAATAAAAAAGGTATACAAGAAATATAAGAAAATTCAATTATATATTTCTTTACTTTATAGCAAACATTTCAGCTTGGTTGTAACAATTTTTGAATTAGAACTTAATTTGCTGAGTATTAAAATCTCAGGAAATGTTTGGTATTGCACACATGCTCACAATGGGGGGATGATCATTTAAATGGCCTGTATTTAGTAATGTGTACACTGTCCCTTTAAGAGCCCTTTAATGCAAACATCTAATACCATGAATTTCAGTTACTTAACTGGTAGATTTAAGTTGCCGCTACGCTTTTTAAAACATAGCATTTTCAATGGGACATGCAGCACAGATGTAGTAAACAAAGTTGCACGGCTGCGAGCAGTGAACGCTGCACATACCACACTCAGTGTGTAAACAGCAAAATATTAAATGTATTATGGTTTGTCTAACACTTACTTGTTTACTAAATAATTCCATGGTTTTCTTCATAGTTTGGATGACTTTTTGAACACTTATGTAATTTGTTCCCAGATCAACAAAAAACACCATGTTGGTCAAAAGAAACTAAGAAACTAATAAAGTTGCTAGGAAATCTTCAAATGGAGATTTTGAAGACAAACCTATAGAAACATACAGCTCTGGAAAAAAATTAGAGCACTTTAAAATGATGAGTTTCTTTGATTTTACCAAATTGAAAACCTCTGGAATGTAATCAAGAGGAAGATAAAGTTCATAAAAGGCATAAAGTTATCCAAAAGCAGTGTGTAAGACTGGTGGAGGAGAACAAGATGCCAAGATGCATGAAAAAAAAAACTGTGATTAAAAACCACCAGGGTTATTCCACCAAATATTGATTTATGAACTTGTTTTTGTCTTTGCATTATTTGAGGTCTGAAAGGTCTGCATCTTTTTTTTTTTTTTTTTTTTTTTTTTGGTATTTCAGCCATTAATTTTTTTATTTCTGCAAATAAATGCTCTAAATTTCGATATTTTTATTTGTAATTTGGGAGAAATGTTGATCATAGTTAATAGAATAAAACAACAATGTTCATTTAACTGAAATATATACCTATAAATAGCAAAATCAGAGAGATGTATATGTTTTATTTTTTTTAATTGCCTCAAATGGTAACTAGTGTGAACATCATGATGGAAAGGAATCTTCCAGCCATGCTGTTTTCTCTGGGTGAAAGTACGCCAGGGACATAATCTTCCCTAATCTTAATAATAGATTTCCAGCCATCGATGGAAATCCAAGAAAAGGAGAAATGTAGGGACAAATCTGAGGTAGAAACGGTGTGTTTTACCTTCCCTCTCCATGTTTTAGTTTCTACATGCAGGACTTCCATGTCTCCAGAGTGCAGAACTACAACGAGAACCCTACAGAGCTCTAGAGCCGCAGCCGAGGCCTGGCAAACGCCTTAACCCAGATTTATGCTGGATCTGCTCAGACAAACAACAGCTGTTAAAACCACTCTGGCCCTTTGTCATGTTTCAGCCGTAGCGTTGATCAGGGCTTAAACTCTGCCACCACTCACTAACGTCCCCCATCCCCCACTCTCTCCACCAACACCCAGCACTCCACCAAGAGCCCATCATCATCATCATCATCTGCAGCTCACAGCACCATCATTACACTGAATAAACCCTTTACTGAAGCAAAGGCAAAGCTAACATTTACCTTTTCTAACTACTGGAATGTCCTTTATTGCAAATAACTTCTACCAGATGCTCTGTGAAGCTGCTCCAGCGCTCTTTTCTCAGACTCACTCTGGCCTATTTCTCTTTATGCAACACCGTTCATGTTTTCAGTTCATGCTTATTTCCAGGAACGTCTTACTCCAAGTCTTTCTCCAAGCTTCTGTGGGATTGAGGGCAGGACTTTGACCTGGCTGCTCTGAAATATGCCATTGCTTTCTTTTCCCTAAACCACAGATTTTTCTGTCCTGGTTTTGGAGCATGATTACGTTGCATGTACCAAATTCTAAAATGACTTTTACTCAACAAACAAAAAACAAACAAACTGTGCGATCCTAAAATGTCTAATTTCAAAATTTTAAATTTATTTTAAAATGTCAAGTTGTGTCTCTAGTATGAACAAATGCCATGTGAGTGGATATTTTGTGAAAAAAGTGCTCCGGTGATCCAGTACAACACTGCTTTAGTCTGATGGAGGAGTGGGAGTTGGAAGAAATAAGATTTAAATGCTTTAAAATAATGCAATAAGACATGTTTACACTAATAACAGTCTTTGCAATGCCATATGTTACTTTACAACATGTGTAATAATGCCCTGCTAAGTGCAGTTCAGGCACTGACCTTAGAGTCTTAGAGTCTCTGTAAAACACCAAATCCACCGGAGATCCTATTTAAACCTATAGTTACTCACACACAGAGGTGGGAAGTCCAGGTCCAGAAAGTAAAAATCCACCCCGAGGATGTTCTAAACATCTAAACACCTTCCTATCTCAATTGTACTTGGCTGGTGTATTAGAGTTAATAGCTACAGTAATAATCTGAGCTAAACAGCTGTTCAGGTGCAGCTAAACCTGATTTATTACCCAAACATGAGGAGTATATCTGAGAAATCATGTTAGATCACATTCTCAACACTCGTTTATGGTCTTACAACACTACAGTCCTACAACACTGTTGTATAGAAGTGTTGGTATAAATATTCAGCAATTTGTTCACTCTCAAAACACATGGATCATTAGGGTGATCTTTAAAAAGCTAAAGATGAGCTTTCTGAAACAATCAGGCCAAAGTGTAGACTGATTTTTAGCTTTGAAGAATAGAATAGGACATTTACCACATATGTTTTCCATTTCCAATAATCCTGATTGTTCATTTAAGATAAGGCAATGCTATTTGTGAAAACAGTTTTTTAAAGGAAACTATTATAATTGTTATTTACTATTAGATCTTAAATTAAGAAAAAAAAAACTTCAAATGTTATTACCTTCCAGAAATCATTCATGCAGAAATCCCCAATCCAGATAATACCTAAAACTTCACAAGAAAACCCAGAATAGGGAGCAAATATGTGAGGTCCAGTCTCATAACTGTAGTTATGACTTCCAGTGCTTCCTAATGAAGACCATATGAACGTCTGAAAACAATACAATACATCTTTTCTCCCGAACTAACAAGCGAGACCGCCGGACCTGCTCCAAAACATCCCGGAGTTTACATTAGCTCGGCTCGATCTAAAGATTAGGAAAAGCATGCTGCAGGACTCATTTCAGGCAAGATTCCACGAGCATGGGTTGCAAAAATAGAAACTGTGCTGCAGACAGCTTAATCTAGCTCTGAACATCCATCACCACATTCCACTGCCTCGACTCTCGTGTAAAGAATGCGAGGATGTTTTGTGCTCTTTAGCTTGTTCACTTAAACTTGGACTCCATCCGTTCTGCTGTAAAACCCTCTGAAGGCCTCCACTGATGATCTGCCTGAGCGGAGCAGGAACTCTCAGCCTGTAGAGCGAGGCAGAGTGAGGTAAAGTGAGGTAGAACAAGGTGGTGAAAGGCAGAACGAGGTAAAGTGATGTAAAGCATGCTAGAGTGGGACAGTAAGATGAAGCAAGGTGAGGTAGAGCAACTTAAAGTGAGGTAGAGCGAGGCAGAGAGGTAAAGTGATGTAAAGAAAGCTATAGTGAGGTAGAGTGAGGCAGAGAGGTAAAGTGATGTAAAGAAAGCTAGTGAGGTAGAGCGAGGTTGAGCACGGTAAAGTGTGGTTAACCAAGGCAGAACAAAGCAGTGAGGTAGAGCAAGGTAGAGGGAGGCAGAGTGAGGTAAAATGAGGCGAAGCAAGCTATTGCGGGGAAGAGAGAGGCAGAGCGAGGTTAAGAAGTAAAGTGAGGTAGAGCAAGGCAGAAAAAAACAGATGTAGAGCGAGATAAAGTGAGGTAGCACGAAAAAAGAGGCAGAGCGAAGTGAAGTAAGGTATATCCTAGAGCATGGTAGAACAAGGCAGTGTAAGGTAGAGTAAGGTTAAGTGAGGTAGAGCGAGGCAGAGCAAAGAAGAGTGATGTAGAGTGAGGTAAAGTAAGGTAGAACAAGGTAGAGATAGGCAGAATGAGGTAAAGTGAGGTAAAGCAAGCTAGAGTGGGGCAGTGTGAGGTAAAGAAACGTTAAGCAACCTAAGAAACGTTAAGAGGCAGAGCAAGGTAAAGTGAGGTAAAGCAAACAAGAGCATGGTATAGTGAGGCAGTGTGAGGTAGAGAGAGGCAGAGCGAGCCCAGAGTATGGTAAAGTGTGGTTGAGTAAGGCAAAGCAAAGTGAGGCAGAGCAAAGAAAAGTGAGATACAGCAACCTAGAGTAAGGTAGAGCGAGGCAGAGCAATGCAGAGTGAGATAAAGTGAGGTAGAACAAGGTGGAGAAAGGCAGAACGAGGTTAAGCAGAGCAAAGCTGAGTTAAGTAAAGTGAGGTAGAGTGAGGCAGAGAGGTAAAGTGATGTAATGCAAGCTAAAGTGGGTAGAGTAAGGTTGAGCACGGTAAAGTGTGGTTAAGCAAGGCAGAGCAAAAATAGAGATAAAGTGAGGTAGAGCAAAAAAGAGGCAGAACAAAGTTGAGTGATGTAAAGTGAGGTAGAGAAAAAAAAGAGGCAGAGCAAAGTAGAGTGATGTAAAGTGGGGTAATGTGAGGTAGAGCAAAAAAAGAGGCAGAGCAAAGTAGAGTGATGCAGAGTGAGGTAGAGAAAAAAAAAGAGGCAACGCAAAGTAGAGTGATATAGAGCGAGGTAAAGTGACGTAGAGCAAAAAAAAGAGGCAGAGCAAAGTAGAGGGATGTAGAGTGAGGTAAAGTGAGGTAGAGCAAAAAAAGAGGCAGAACAAAGTAGAGTGATATAGAGCGAAGTAAAGTGAGGTAGAGCAAAAAAGAGGCAGAACAAAGTAGAGGGATGTAAAGTGAGGTGGGAGTAAAAAAGAGGCAGAGCAAAGTAGAGTAATATAGAGCAAGGTAAAGTGAGGTAGAGCAAAAAAAGAGGCAGAGAAAAGTAGAGTGATGTAGAGCGAGGTAAAGTGAGGTAGAGCAAAAGAAAGAGGCAGAGCAAAGTAGAGGGATGTAGAGCGAGGTAAAGTGAGGTAGAGCAAAAAAAGAGGCAGAGCAAAGTAGAGTGATGTAGAGTGAGGTAGAGCAAAAAAGAGGCAGAGCAAAGTAGGGTGATGTAGAGTGAGGAAGAGCAAAATAAAAGAGGCAAAGCAAAGTAGAGTGATGTAAAGTAGGGTAAAGTGAGGTAGAGGGGGAAAAAAGTGGCAGAGTGAAGGGAAGCAAGGTATAATCTTGAGCAGGGCAGAGCAAGGGAGAGTGACGCAGTGCAAGGTAGAGCAAGGTAAACTGAGGCAGAGCAAGGCATAGAGAGGCAGATCGAGGCAGTGTGAGCTAGAGTGAGGCAGTGTGAGGTAGATTCCACAAGCATGGGTTACAAAAATAGAAACTGTGCTGCAGACAGCTTAATCTAGCTCTGAACATCCATCACCACATTCCACTGCCTCGACTCTGGAGTAAAGAATGCGAGGATGTTTTGTTCTCTTAAACTCGGACTCCATCCGTTCTGCTGTAAAACCCTCTGAAGGCCTCCACTGATGATCTGCCTGAGCGGAGCAGGAACTCTGGGAGATGCTGAGCAGCTGAAGAGTGATGAGGATTGGTTTACAGGCGACGTGGTCGAGCCGCAGGGACCGCAGGGTCATAATCAAACACAGCGTTTATACCCGTAAAAGCAAAGGAATGAGAGCTAAAAATAGACTTTTCTTATTTTTTTCAGCAAACGCTGGACTCGCTCTCACATTCCTCCAACCTGAACACGAGCTTTAACTCTGACACACTTCAGAACAATTACCTGAAACCTGAAGCTTAAAGCTTTTATATACAGGATTAAATATCGCACAGTTAACTGGAAAAAGCTATAATAGATCAGTGCTGGCTGTTTGGGCTGTGAGATAAATCTAATTTTTATCGTAATCTTGATACGAGTTCTCACGATAAACATGAAACTCGAAAGATCTGCAATAATACAGCAAATAACAGGAAAAACAGGAATAGCCTTGCAAAATGAGGCAGAATGAGGCAGAGCAAGGTAGAGAAGGCCAGGTAGACCTAAGTAAATTGAGCTAGATTGAGGTAAAGTAATGCTGAGTAAAATAAGGTGAGGAAAAGTCAGATGGTGTGAGGCAGTGTGGGATAAAGTGAGTCAGAGCGAGTTCGAGTGGTGTTGTAAGATAAGGTAGCGTGAGGCAGAGTAAAGTAAAATCTACCCAGGTAGATTGAGGTAGAGTGAGCTAGATTGAGGTAAAGTAAGGTTGACTAACATAGAGTGAGAAAAAGTGAGGCAGAGTAAAAAAAAAAGGTAAATAGCATGAGGCAGTGTGGGATAAAGTGAGTCAGAGCAAGTTTGAGTGGTGAGGTAGAATAAATATGAGTGGGGAAATTTGAACTAAGGCAAGACAGAGAGGTAGAATGAGGCAGAAGGAGTCAGAGAAATGTAAACTATGGTACAGCGAGGTACAATGAGGCAGAGTGAGGTCAAGCAAGGTAGAGCGAGGAAGAGCAAAGTAGACTGAGAAAGAGAGGTAAAGTGAGGCAGAGTGAGGTAGAATGAGGTTGAATTTGTCACAGTTAGATTGGGGTGGAGCGAGGCAGAGTGAAGTAGAGAAAGACAGAGGAAGGGAGAGAATGAGGCAGAGCGAGGTTTAAAAATGCAGTGACTGAGGCAGCAAAATGTAGAGGGAGGCAGCACAAAATGAGGTAGAGTTATGCAGAGTAGTAGACCAAGGTAGATTGAGGTAAAGTAAGGTTGAGAGAGGTAGAGTGAGAAAAAGGGAAATAGCATGAGGCAGTGTGGGATAAAGTGAGTCAGAGTGAGTTTGAGTGGTGAGGTAGAATAAATTTGAGTAAGGGATTTTGAACTAAGGCAAGACAGAGGTAGAATGAGGCAGAAGGAGTCAGAGTTATGTAAACTATGGTACAGCGAGGTACATATGAGTGGGGAAATTTGAACTAAGGCAAGACAGAGAGGTAGAATGAGGCAGAAGGAGTCAGAGAAATGTAAACTATGGTACAGCGAGGTACAATGAGGCAGAGTGAGGTCAAGCAAGGTAGAGCGAGGAAGAGCAAAGTAGACTGAGAAAGAGAGGTAAAGTGAGGCAGAGTGAGGTAGAATGAGGTTGAATTTGTCACAGTTAGATTGGGGTGGAGCGAGGCAGAGTGAAGTAGAGAAAGACAGAGGAAGGGAGAGAATGAGGCAGAGCGAGGTTTAAAAATGCAGTGACTGAGGCAGCAAAATGTAGAGGGAGGCAGCACAAAATGAGGTAGAGTTATGCAGAGTAGTAGACCAAGGTAGATTGAGGTAAAGTAAGGTTGAGAGAGGTAGAGTGAGAAAAAGGGAAATAGCATGAGGCAGTGTGGGATAAAGTGAGTCAGAGTGAGTTTGAGTGGTGAGGTAGAATAAATTTGAGTAAGGGATTTTGAACTAAGGCAAGACAGAGGTAGAATGAGGCAGAAGGAGTCAGAGTTATGTAAACTATGGTACAGCGAGGTACACTGAGGAAGAGTGAGGTAAAGCAAAGTAGAGCAAGGTAGATTGAGGTAAAGTAAGGTTGAGTAAGGTAGAGTGAGAAAAAAGTGAGGCAGAGTCAGAAAAAGAGGTAGAGTGAGAAAGAGGGAAATAGCATGAGGCAGTGTGGGATAAAGTGGGTCAGAGCGAGTTTGAGGCAATGAGGCAAAGCAAAGTAAAGCAAGGTAGAGCGAGGAAGAGCAAAGTAGACTAAGGAAGAGAGAGGTAAAGTGAGGCAGAGTGAGGTAAAATGAGGTTGAATTTGGCACAGCTAGGCAGATTGAGGTGAAGCGAGGCAAAGTGAAGTAGAGAAAAACAAAGGGAGGGAATGAGGTAGAGTAAGGTAGAGTGAGACGGAGTGAGGTGTAGCAATACAGTGAGCGAGGCAGCAAAAGGCAGAGTGAGGTAGCACAAAGCAAAAAGAGGTAGAGCGAGGCAGAGTGAGGTAGAGCGAAGTAGAGTGGAAGAGAGGAGTGAGGTAGATTGAGGAAAAGTAAGATTAAATAAGGTAGAGTGAGAAAAAGTGAGGTAGCGTCAGGAAAAGTGAGTCAGAGCAAATTTGAGTGGTGAGGTAGGATAAGGTAGAGTGAGAAAATTTGAACTAAGAGAGAGGCATATTGAGGCAGAAGGAGTCAGAATAATGTAAACTGAGGTAGAACGAAGGAGAACCAATGTAGACTGAGGAGGAGCGAGGTAAAGTGAGGCAGAGAAAGAGAGAGAGGGAGAGAATGACGTAGAGTAGAGCAAGATAGAGAGAGGCATATTGAGGCAGAAGGAGTCAGAGTAATGTAAACTGAGGTAGAACGAGGTACACCAATGTAGACTGAGGAGGAGCAAGGTAAAGTGAGGCAGAGAACGACAGAGAGGGAGGGAGAGAACGAGGTAGAGTAGAGCAAGATAGAGAGAGGCATATTGAGGCAGAAGGAGTCAGAGTAATGTAAACTGAGGTACAACAAGGGAAACCAATGTCAACTGAGGAGGAGCAAGGTAAAGTGAGGCAGAAAACGACAGAGAGGGAGGGAGAGAACGAGGTAGAGTAGTGCAAGATAGAGAGAGGCATATTGAGGCAGAAGGAGTCAAAATAATGTAAACTGAGGTAGAACGAAGGAGAACCAATGTAGACTGAGGAGGAGCGAGGTAAAGTGAGGCAGAGAAAGACAGAGAGGGAGGGAGAGAACGAGGTAGAGTAGTGCAAGATAGAGAGAGGCATATTGAGGCAGAAGGAGTCAGAGTAATGTAAACTGAGGTACAACAAGGGAAACCAATGTCAACTGAGGAGGAGCAAGGTAAAGTGAGGCAGAAAACGACAGAGAGGGAGGGAGAGAACGAGGTAGAGTAGTGCAAGATAGAGAGAGGCATATTGAGGCAGAAGGAGTCAAAATAATGTAAACTGAGGTAGAACGAAGGAGAACCAATGTAGACTGAGGAGGAGCGAGGTAAAGTGAGGCAGAGAAAGACAGAGAGGGAGGGAGAGAATGAGGTAGAGTAAAGTCAAGTGAGGCAAAGTGAGGTGTAGCAATGCCGTAAGTGAGGCAGCTAAGGCAGAGGGAGTTAGCACAAAGCAAAAAGAGGTAGAGCGAGGCAGAGAGGAAGAGAGAGAGACTAAGGTAGAGCAAAGCAGCAAGAGAGGTCTTAAATTAAAATGTATATATATATTTGACATCACCCAGCCCAAGTGTAATAAAATATATAACAAATATTTAATAATTACAATATTCTTCCCCTATAAATTATATTATTGGCGATATGATGCAAGACTAAAATATTTTAGTCATTTTAAGAATAAACTAAGAATAAATAAATTTTATTTATAAGTTTATTTATGTCTCTTCTCGTCTGGTTGATCTCTTTGGTCAGGATTTGGGTTCGTCTAGTTCTTCTATCTGCAGTTTGTTCTATTAATCACCACCCATGATTAAACTAAAGCCCTCAGAGACCAGTTCTAACGGGAAAATCAGCACAGCAGGTATTGGGGTATTTACAGGGCTAAACGAGTGTGTTTGTGTGTGTGTGTGTGTGTGTGTGTGTGTCTATTAACCCCAACACAAATACCAAACCCCAGCAGATTAACCACAACCCGTCCAAACACGGCCGTCCCCTCCACCCCCGAGGTCTCCAGTTCATCTAAACTGTAGATAAAACAGCGCATCCTCCTGCTTAATGCGTCTGTCTGAACCGCGGGAACTGTGGGAAGAAGATGCATCATTGAGATAAGCTGAGAAGTTCCACCTGTGGACCGGTCCGACTGATGTTCCTGGACCGCAGAGACAGAGCCAGAGAGTCCAGATGACCTCATCCCAGCCCTCGTCCTCTGCTTATTTAAGTGTGGCCTTGATGATAAATGAAATGTGAGAGGAATCCAGACGTCCTTGCCTCCCTCTGCGCTGTTCTAACTCCAGGGATGAAGTAATAGCCCAGGCAGCTGATCTGAGATAAGCAGAGCGGCTCACAGGAAATGATAACACTAAAACTGGGCAAAGGAGTCGCAAATTAAACTGGTGCGCTCACATCTCCACTTCTAAAGCAGCGCTGGAGAAACGCAGGAGAGAAGGAGAAGGACTCTTCTTTATATATATATATATATATATATATATATATATATATATATATATATATATATATATATATATATATATATATATATATATAAATGCTTTCCACAAGGTTTAGGAGTGTGTTTATGGGATTTTTCTGACCATTCTCTCAGTCTCCACTCTAATTCACGATAACGATAAGATTTTGGTTCTTGCTCCTGAATATATATGCAAACATGCAAACTTAGAAACATTTAAAAATAAAGTCATTTTTACACTAATAACAGTCTTTGCAATGTCATATGTTACTTTAGAACATGTGTAATAATGCCCTGCTAAGTGCAGTTCAGCCACTGACCTTAGAGTCTTAGAGTATAACGCAAAATCCACCGGAGATCCTGTTAAAACATATAGTTACACGAACACACAGAGGTGGGTAGTCCAGGTCAAGAAAGTAAAAAATCTACCCCCGGGAGGATTTTAACTTTTAACTAGTGTAAACAGAACTGTTCTAAACATACACCTTCCTATCTCAATTGTAATTGGCTGGTGTTGTTCCTCCATAGACTAATTCTAACCATTTCTTTCTTAGCTCTGAATTACTGGGTAAAGCATACAGTATAACACTGATGTGTTATTCGCACAAATAACACAGAAATGAACTAGCTGCTACAGACAATGGAGGTTGAGGAAAAGTTTCATGTGCAGCATCATATGCAACTCCTATAGAGAGACCTACTGTATTTTTTTTTTACAAAGAACAAGAAAAAGTGGATTTTAGCAGAAAGACACATTTCAGTATTTTTTCATACAACCAAGAATATAATCACAAAACTACTATTTCAGAGCTATATATGGCCCAGCCATATCTAGTGTACAGTAAATATATATATATAAATAAAAATAATGGCTAATCTTCAATGACGATGAGATGAACAGATTTCAATCCAGTCTAATCAGCTTTACAAAAGAGGTGAGGAGGGGTGATATGTGACGGGGTAAAATTTCTCACTATTTTTGGTCATGGTTTTGATGTTGGCATACACACACGTTGGCTTCAGAAAATGCTAATTTATGCACACCTGTCCCCGTCATTACGAGCGGCTATTTATGACGCATGCATCTCCCTCTCTGACAGAGCGCGGGCATGTTCTCAGCCGGCCGAGCCAAAGGTCCACTCCCCTTACGGCCCGAGCGGCGAGAGGCAGTGCTTAGTCAGGGTGTCAATCCAGGACAAAGGATAGAGGGGAATTAGCGGCTAGCGGCCCGGTGGCAGAACGGGGGGGGAGGGGGTTGTGGGTCAGGCTTGTGCTCTTTGTAACCAATGTAGTGTAGTGTTCTCTAACAGGCCTGAAGAAATAAGTACCTAAAAGTACTTTTAAAGTATAAAAGTAAAAGTAATGTAAAGACAAAAAGTAAAGCCATTAAAAAACAAAAGCTTAGACCAGGGGTGTCCAAACTTTTTTTGTTGGGGGCCAGAAGGAGAAGTATATTTGAAGTCACGGGCCACAGACTCTGTAATAAAACAAATAATGAAATATACCACTTTAAATAATACAACCTTTTTACTCATTTGCCCTTTTCTGTGCTAAAACTGCGCACTCTCTTCGCTTTAAGACTCTTTGGCCCGTTTTTCTGCGCTAGAACTGCGCACTCTCTCTGCTTTTAGACTCTTTGGCTTGTTTTTCTGCGCTAGAACTGAGCACTCTCTCCGCTTTTAGACTCTTTAGCCCGTTTTTCTGCGCTAGAACAGCGCACTCTCTCTGCTTTTAGACTCTTTGGCTTGTTTTTCTGCGCTAGAACTGAGCACTCTCTCCGCTTTTAGACTCTTTGGGCAGTTTTTCTGCGCTAGAAATGCGCACACTCTCCGCATTTAGACTCTTTGGACAGTTTTTCTGCGCTAGAAATGCGCACTCTCTCTGCTTTTAGACTCTTTGGCCTGTTTTTCTGCGCTAGAACTGCGCACTCTCTCCGCTTTTAGACTCTTTGGCCCGTTTCGACACCTAGCGTTCAAACTTTGAATCTCACATTATAAAAAAAAAAAGCTTAACAGCGGGCCAACTTTCATTCTATTTCTAAAATACCTACTTTGGGCACCCCTGGCTTAGACCATGCCCACAGAGTCCTACAGTGTAACCCCCATCCTCTTCCCAAAACACATTTTTCTAAAAGCCATAATTACGGTGGCCCTGAAGTTCACAACAAATTAACATGATCGAAAACTAAATTACAATAATTAAAACAAATCTACATATGAAAAAATAAATTACATTAAAAGAAAACAAAATCACCAAAGATAAAAAAAATATTTTACATGGGCAAAAAAACATTACATTTCAGAAAAACTAATTTACAAAATTAAAACAAATTTGCAATACGCAAAAAACACTTTTACCAGAAATGAAACACTTTTACAAACTGCGATTTCAGTGTTCAAATACATCACACTTTTCTCACTAATTCTCACTAAATGCCTGAATGTGTTCACTGTGAATGAATTTAGGATACAGAATGACTAAGCTTGAAGATACAGCATTAATGCTCTAGAATTTGGTATTTTAGAGATCAAACTAAGTTTTAAAAGTTCACTAGAAGACTTCAGCCCAATCCAACTTCTCTTTTGTACCTTTAGCTCTTCTTTTTTAAGTGTAACCCTTCCCCTTAGTACAGAGTTAACTATAAGAAAAACTGGTGAAATCCACCTCCTAAGAATTGGGACAACTAACTGCTGCTGATGATTAACTGGTTAACTTTAGGGATTATTTTATTGTACGTCTTCAGAAAGGGGGCATGTGGGGGCAATTAAAAAAATATATAGTAAAATAGTTTTTTCTTTGGTAATTCTTTTTTTTTTTATGTAACCATTTTTCGTATGTAAATTTGTTTTCATTTTTGCAATTTTGTTTTCTGACATGTTAATTTGTTTTGCACTTCAGGGATGTGTGCAGGTGTGATTAATCACAGTATAAACCAATAGGGAGTCAGAATGGTATATGTCAATATACCATCAGATTCACTCTATCTGGATGGATAGATTTATCTGGATAGAGGTTTTATTGAACGATGAGAACCCGGAATGAAAACCAGCTGAACTGAAATAGGAGTAATGGGGCTGTTTTTAAAATGTAAGGAGTAGAAAGTTCAGATCATTTAATCGCGTGAAAATGTAATGATTAGGAGTTTTTTTTTGTTTTTGTTTTTTTACACAAAATCACTCTGAAATAAAGATAAAAAGATCTCACCAGCTCTATTCTCACCCATTTCAGTTCCTTTCAGAATGAGTCTTTTAAGGTATTTTAAGTCACTTTTATGCAAATAAGCTGATGCTGGCTACACCTCATGTTTACGCATTAACACATTACCACACATTAGCTTTAGCTTGTGCTAAACAGCAAAACAGGAACAAGCTAGTTTATGCTTAACTGAGATTGAAGCACAAAAAATGCTTATATCTTCCTTATCTGCTGACTTGCCACAAAGGGTAGGTATAGATCCCTCCCTCAGACAAAGTCTGCTGGCTAATCCTGATGTGTACTGTCTGAGGTTTTTAACCAACTGATCTTGTGGGTGTGGCTTTGGTGGTGGGGAGGTTTGGTTCTACGCAGGTTTCTTAGATAAATTAATTGTTTATTGTGATGTCACAATAGGGGAGGAGCATCCAAATGGCTCATAGAATCAAATGATTCCTTATACCTCTTATAACTCTTTTAGCTGATTCACAGAAAACGTATAAATAGATTTTTTTGGTGATTAGAGTGTTTATAAGGACAGAGAGACCCAAGAGGAGATTTTTTGCATAATATGTCGCCTTACCTTGTAATAAAACCTGTATTACAAGGAAGTGTAAAGTCATTCCTCGCTGGGGCAGTTTAACACCGATTTCTTAAATGTGTCAGTGTGCTGGAGGCTGAGTGTAGGCAGCTGGGGTTTGGGTTAAGTGCTCTAATTAATTGCTGTAGACATGATAGCACACCGAGTGGGAAGAGCTGTAATCGTGTGGGAGTCTGGAGGTGACAAGATCACGCCACAGGGCAGCGAGGTGAGCACTGAAGAAAATGCTAATTAAAACTCAGCGAAGTTTAATGAACAGGGTTTCATATTAAACCTCCCGCCAGCAATTAGTAATTAATTTAATACTGAAGAACAGCTCATCTATAGAGAGATATATAAAATTCCTGCAGTGTTCTCTTAACCAGGTCTGAGCAAAAACGATCCACTGCTCCTGCTGGCCTTTTACCAGGAGCTGTATTCAAATACATCACACTTTTCTCACTAATCGCCTGAATGTGTTCACTGTGAATTAATTTAGGATACAGAATGACTAAGCTTGGAGCAGAGACTGTGAAAAAAGATGGACGTCGTGTCGCTGTTCCCATTCATTCAATAAAAACGAAGCCAAAATCTTCCGCCATGTTGGCGATCCTGACACCCGATTCTGCGCAGTAGAGCCCAGAGGAGGAAGAAACACAGTGGAGAGACAGCCTACTCATTTAAATAACCCCGCCCCTGAGGGCTGCCTCGAGGTCACAGGCTGCAGAGCGGGGCGGAGCGGAGCTGACGGTCTGTTATTGGTCCCGTCCATAATCAGCCCTTTTACAATAACCACACCTTTTTTGAATAGAGCTGAATAACGTTTTAAAAATGAATTTTGTGGGGATATAAAAATGTAACAATATAAGCAGAGGGTACACTAGCTGTTACATTTAAATAATGGAGGTAGAATTACAGTATATTAGAAAAAAATGTGATTGAAAGTTGTCTGTTTTGCCATTGAAACCTATGGGGATGGGTGGGGTTACACAGCTTTCTGAAACCGAACAGCAGGGGGCGCCGGACCTGTGGTGGTTTCACTTTTGAGAGACGATGCTCTGTCCAGCTCTACACACAGTCTATGGCTTGAAGATACAGCATTAATGCACTAGCATTTGGTATTTTGGAGGTCAAACTAAGTTTTAAAAGTTTACTAAAAGACTTAAGGGCTAAGGGTACAAAATAAGAAATTGGATTACGCTTGTTTTTAGTGAAACCCTTCCTTTAGGAACAGAATTTATTTTATTTTATTTACTAAGCGAAATGACTAAAATCCTTCCCTAAGAATTCCTAAGAATTGGGACAACCCTTTAAGATTTAACCCTTCATTTCATTTTGTCATTCCACCTTAAATGCTGAAGCCTCTATATATAAGCTGTCTATTTCACCATTTAAGGTGGATTAAAAAAAATCTAATATGAAAACATACATTTACTTTGAGTGTTAATTCAATATTTAAAAAAATAAAATGTGTTATTTTATGAAAAATAAATAAATGTTAAAATTTATTTTAGAATTATATTAGGAATTTACTGAATGAATAGAAAATGTGCTATAAAGTGATGTATCATTATCAGGATATGAATTTTTGGTCATATTGTACAGGCCTACACTTATAACCAGATTTTTTCCCCCAAATTTAACTAAATCAATTGTCCCACCCATTCAGCTGCCAGGGTGGGTGGGGGAAGACTAGCACACGCCTCCTCCAACACATGTGAAGTCAGACCCCGCCTCTTTTTGAACTGCTGCTGATGCTGTAGTTCGGAGGAAAGCGCAGCGACTCAGTTCTGATACATCAGCTCACAGACGCAGCCTTGTGCTGATCCTCATCACCCTAGGAGTGATGAGGGGAAGGAGAAGAGCACCATCCACTGTACTGTACCCACCCAGAGAAAGAGCAAGAAGACCAACTGTGCTCTCTCAGGGCTCTGGCAGCTGATGGCAAGCTGCATGACCGGGATTCAAACCAGTGATCTCCCGTTTATAGTGGCAGCGATTTAGACCGTTGGTCCAGTCGGTGCCCCAAAACCAGATTCTGAGTAGTAGGGACAAATAAACGGAAATATAACAAAACAGTCAGCAATAAAGGCATTCATTAGAAAGAGTGTCCACAAACTTTTGGATCAACCAATCACAGCTAACAGTATCAGAGCTCTGTTACCAGTGTATGATGATGGATGAGCCAATCAGCTGCTGTCTGGACCTGATACAGAACGTATAAAACCCTCAGACATTCCCTCCACAGACCACAGCAACCGCTCTCCAGATACATGACCCACATACAAGTTCATGTACAGCAAAATAAACACTTCTCATTTTACCACACACACACACACACTACACACCACACTAACCACACACACTACACACACTACGACTTGAGATGTGTGCAGAATACAGCAAAGCTCCTCTCTGCACTCAATGACCATTTCAGGCATGCACATTAAAAATGCATTTCATTAAGAAACGATATTTACTTTACTTAAAAAAAGTTGGAGGTAGTCAAAAGGTTGACCATTTTAGTACAGTTTTTGTAATTAATTTTGTTTAGGAAAAAAGTATTTTATTTAAGATCATGCTGAAATAAATATATTGTTGATATGCTGAACATCAGCTGTTTTGTTTTGGGTGGTATTTTCTGCATTTTGGCGAATTTGAAACACGTTTTACCCAGTGACTTGGTTTTATCTGTCTGGAAGCCAATGTAACAATCTGGCAACCCTGGAGGCTTTGTTTGTTCGGCAGTCTGTTGCATAGTAGTGAGACTTGCAATGCATTCTGGGACACATTTCAGCATTTTTCGAGAATGTACCACTTTAACAAAATAAAATAAACGTGTTATTTAGTATATAGATACTAAATTACATACATTACATACATTTTCCTGGAACTGATCATGTTTTGTTCAAAATTTTACCAAGCGTCTGTTTTTTTTTTTACTTATGATTTTTTTAGTTGTGATTCTAGTAAGTCGTTATTTTGAGATAGTATCTCATTATTCTTAGATGGTAAGTCAATATTTTAAGATAGTCAGTCATTGTTTTTAGATAGTTAGAAGTTGTTATTTTGAGAATAAGTCTTTATTTTTGAGATAGTAAGTCGTTATTTTAAGATTGTAAGTTATTATTTTAAGATTGTAAGTTATAATTTTAAGATAGTAAGTCGTTATTTTAAGACCGTAAGTCGTTATTTTAAGATCGTAAGTTATTATTTTAAGATAGTAAGTCGTTATTTTAAGTTTGTAAGTTATTATTTTAAGTTTGTAAGTTATTATTTTAAGATTGTAAGTTATTATTTTAAGATAGTAAGTCGTTATTTTAAGACCGTAAGTCGTTATTTTAAGATCGTAAGTTATTATTTTAAGATAGTAAGTCGTTATTTTAAGACCGTAAGTCGTTATTTTAAGATCGTAAGTTATTATTTTAAGATTGTAAGTCGTTATTTTAAGTTTGTAAGTTATTATTTTAAGTTTGTAAGTTATTATTTTAAGATAGTAAGTCGTTATTTTAAGACCGTAAGTCGTTATTTTAAGATCGTAAGTTATTATTTTAAGATAGTAAGTCGTTATTTTAAGACCGTAAGTCGTTATTTTAAGATCGTAAGTTATTATTTTAAGATTGTAAGTCGTTATTTTAAGTTTGTAAGTTATTATTTTAAGTTTGTAAGTTATTATTTTAAGATTGTAAGTCGTTATTTTAAGTTTTTAAGTTATTATTTTAAGTTTGTAAGTTATTATTTTAAGATTGTAAGTCGTTATTTTAAGATTGTAAGTCGTTATTTTAAGATAGTAAGTCGTTATTTTAAGATACTATCATTATTCTGATGATAAGTCATTATTTTTAGATAGTAAGTCATTATTTTGAGATATAAAGTAGTTATTTTGAGGTCTTAAGTCTTTATTATTAAGATAGTCAGTCATTGTTTTGAGATAGAAAGTCGTTATTTTGAGATAGTAAATCATTATTTGAAGATCATATCTCATTATTTTGAAATACTTTCTCAATATTGATAGCAAGTCATTATTTTAAAATTGTAGGTAGTTATTTTGTGATACTGTCTCAATTTTTTTAGATAGTAAGTCGTTATTTTGAGATAATAAGTCATTATTTTAAAATACTTTCTCAATATTGATAGTAAGTAATTTTTTTGAGATAATGTCACAATATTTTAGACGGTAAATCATTAATTTAAGATAGTTCTGTAAAATATCAGTCTATAAAGAACTTCATAGAAGCAGAGACCCTGGAAAAGGTCCTACTTAAACAAGCAGCCTAATAACCAACAGATGTTCCAACAGCTCTGTTCTGGTTACAGCAATATATATATATATATGCCTCAATTTCATGCAACATGTAAAACTTACAGCCATAAAACCTGCATTACAAGATCCACTTGGCAACAGATAGAGATCACAACTATTTATACTATTTATATAATTTATACTAGACCTCCTAATCTTCTGTTCTGCCCAAGAATGAGCGTCTGGCCTCAGAAGACATTCTTAAAGCGTTTTAGACCTAAAATATAATCAGGAGGATATTTCCTGTCTCTTGATCCTGATTTATCGCGATAAGAAATGTTTCAATAACGGTGATATCAGTTTTGTGGTATATCGATATGTATTAGAATCACGGACAGGCGTTTTTTACTGGCGTCAGCTCGCCCCAGAGCTCAACACATTCAGCCCCCGTAGCTGGGCTACGTCAGTGCGTGATGACGTAACCACACAGGCACGTAGCCAAATAGGCTAGGCTAGGCAAGGCTAGGTTAAAATGGCTAGGCTCGGGTCCGCTTCGCTACGCAGCACATATGTCTCGCGCTGGAGCCAAACGGAGCCGGGACGAGCGGATCCAAGGCTAAGGTAGACTCGATTCGGTCGGCCCCGGATCCTCGAGGCCGGCCGCGGGTCCGCTCGCTCGGCCGCGGGTCCTCGAGGCCGGCCGCGGGTCCCCTCGCTCGGCCGCGGGTCCGCTCCCTTGCCGCTTTGCTGCAAATTGTGCCGGAGAGTGCAGCCGACCAGCAGCGGTAATGTTAATACATCTGATCTGTTCCACCACTTCAAGCAACTCCACTACATACAATATGTTTCTTATACTGACTGAAGCACTTTTATAGCTTATGTTGTAACTAAGTTATTCATAGTTGATAAAGCCTGTAGGTTTGTTTATTTGACGGGAAAATCTTGTTGCTTTTATGTATATAAAGGCTTCTTGTATTCTATACAATTGTATCCTAGTTGAAACACTTGTTTTAATCTGTTAAATTTCTTCACAAAGAATAAGAAGCTCTGCCTCTGTTGTAATTTAAAGTTATTTTTATTGGTAATAGTTATATAGGCTTATATTTGACAGGGATGTCATGTTATTATTTTGCTATTATTTTGCTATATGCTATATAACTAATATTGAGCATTCATTTATTTTGACTACTTTTATTTCTAAAGTATTAAAGTTTTTGTGAAAGGAGGTTTCAAAGTCTTAAATAAAATTTTCAGACAGTAGTACGTACAGACAGACAGACAGACAGACAGACAGACAGACAGACAGACAGACAGACAGACAGACAGACAGACAGACAGACAGACAGATGGGCATATAATGAGGGTATCTGATGCCAGCAATACAAAAAGTGCAAATACACAGTTATATAATAATTTAAATTTGCAGTGCTGCAGGGATTGCAGGGCTTCTTAGCAGTTTTCTGAGGCCTTCAAAGTATTTATATCAATATCGAAATTATATCGTATCGGCCGAAATTTAAGGAATATATCGTGATATAAATTTTGCCCATATCGTCCAGCACTAGGACCACACAGAGCAAAACTCTTCAATTACAGACCTTCAGCCGAGCTTTACTCTCACACTCAGACACCACATTCACATTCACTCAGAGAGACACACGATCTACAGAGGCCTTAACCCTTTAAACCCTAGGCTGTTTTGGTGTGTTTTGTCCTCTTTCAGGTCTTATAACACAGTAATTATATCAGACAGACACATGCCCTGATCTCTTTTACTCCAGAAGACATACGGCTGCTCAAAAATACAATCATTTAAAATGTAAAAAGAAACAGAATTGTTATATTTTCCTGGAACTGGTCATGTTTTGCTCAAAATTTTACCAAGCGCCTGTTTTTTTTTTTTACTTTTTACTTATTTTTGAATGTATAGACTTTAAATATATTCACACCTAAGATATATTTTCATAAATGGTTAGACTAGAGTGTTTGAGTTATAAGAAAGGATAAGAATATTGATGATTTGAGTTCATTACATGTCTTGTTAATTATTACTTTGATAAAATACATGGAGAAACAGCATCAGACAGATTTATTTATCTTGATAATCAATAATCACACCTCTAGGACACATGTAGATACTAAAAACCTGACACTCAGAGCAGCCTATACCTTTCAGTATTTTAATCAGAACACACAAAGAAAACTAAATACAAAAATGTAAACTTTTTAATCTAAATAAATAAAAATGTTTTGTGCATAAAATAACTACTTAATAAAAATGTGCAAGAAAAAAATTATAAAAACGATATAAAGTAGTGCGCACACCATACATAGCTTTAGTTTGAGTAAATCAGGTAGTTTCACACTTTTTCTGTGGACAATTTTGAGTCTTTATTTACTGATATTTTTTAGTTTGAAACATCATATAAATATGTTTGAAGCACTAAAGGTAAATAATATACCTATACCTAAAATACCATCACTATTTTCAGATGGTGATTCATTATTTTAAGATTATTTTGAGATATTTCATTATTTTGTGACAGTAAGTCACTACTTTGAGATCCCACCTCATAATTTTGAGATAATATTTTATTATTTTGAGATATAAGTCGTTATTTTAAAACAGAAAGTCATTATTTTGTGGTCGTAAATCTTATATTGAGATACTCTCTCATTTTCAGATGTTAAGTCATTATTTTAAGATAGTCAATAGTTATTTTGAGATACTGAAATTTTTTAGATGGTAAGTCATTATTTTAATTTTGTCATTTTTTTTGAGAATGTAAGTCATTGTATTGAGATACTCATTATTTTGTAATAATTTAATTATTTTAAAACATTAAGTCGTTATTTTGAGATACAATCATTAATTTCAGATAGTAAGTTCTTATTTTAAAATACCATCACTATTTCCAGATGGTGAGTCATTATTTTAAGATTATTTTAAGATAATATTTCATTATTTTGAGACAGTAATTCACTACTTTTAGATACCATCTCATTAGTTTTGAGATAAAAGTCGTTATTTTAAAACAGTAAGTCATTATTTTGTGGTCGTAAGTCTCATATTGAGATACTCCCTCATTTTTAGATGTTAAGTCATTAATTTAAAATAGCGGTTAGTTATTTTGAGATACTTTACATTACATTACATTACATTACATTACATTACATTTGGCAGACGCTTTTGTCCAAAGCGACTTACAATAGTCAAGTACAATGTAAAATAAGTTTAAAGGAAAAACATCTTTGGATAGGGATAAAAGGAGGACAAAGGGGAATAATAGGATAGAGGAGTGAAGGAGGGGAAGGAGGAAATGAGGTTAGAAGTAGTTAGTGTGTTAGAGGTGTTAGGAGAGTAAGTGCTCTTTGAAGAGCTCTGTCTTCAGGAGTTTATTAAAGATAGCGAGAGATTCTCCTGATCTGGTAGTAGAAGGTAGTTAGTTAGAGGTGTTAGGAGAGTAAGTGCTCTTTGAAGAGCTCTGTCTTCAGGAGTTTATTAAAGATAGTGAGAGATTCTCCTGATCTGGTAGTAGAAGGTAGTTTGTTCCACCATTGGGGAACTCTGTATGAGAACAGTCTGGATTGCTTTGTGTGAATGTTTGTTTGGTAAAGCGAGGCGACGTTCATTGGAGGAGCGCAGCGGCCGGGAGGTAGCGTAAGCCTTCAGGAGCGAGTGCAGGTAGGAAGGAGCCTGTTCTGACATCACCTTGTAGGCGATTGTAAGAGTTTTGAATTTGATGCGAGCAGCAACTGGTTGCCAATGGAGCTCAATGAGCAGATTTGAGATAATATTTCATTATTTTGAGACAGTAATTCACTACTTTTAGATACCATCTCATTATTTTGAGATTTAAATCGTTATTTTAAAACAGTAAGTTATTATTTTGTGGTCGTAAGTCTTATATTGAGATACTCCCTCATTTTCAGATGTTAAGTCATTATTTTAAGATAGTCATTTTTTAGATGGTAAGTCATTATTTTAATTTAGTCAGTTAGTAAGTCATTATATTGAGATACTCATTATTTTGAGATACTTTCATTATTTTAAAACATTAAGTCGTTATTTTGAGATACAATCATTACATTTCAGATAGTAAGTTGTAATTGAGATCATAAGTCGTTATTTTAAAATACCATCACTATTTTTAGATGACTAGTCAATATTTTAAGATTATTTTTAGATAATATTTTATTATTTTGAGATATAAGTCGTTATTTTAAAACAGTAAGTCATTATTTTGTGGTTATAAGTCTTATTTGAAGACACTTTATTTGTTTTAGATGTTAAGTCATTATTTTAAGTTAGTCAGTCATTGTTTTTTGAGAATGTAAGTCATTATATTAAGATACTCATTATTTTGAGATAATTTTATTATTGTAAAACAACATTAGGTCGTTATTTTGAGATACAATCATTAAATTCAGATAGTCAAGTAGTTTTATTGTCAATACTGCATATGTACAGGACATACAGAGAATTGAAATTACGTTACTCTCCTTCCCAATTTTACAGCAAGTACAGATAATAGATATAATAAAGGAGAATGGGAGACACTATGTGCACAATACAGCAGGGACACAAATAGACATACATGAGACAGAAACAAGGTGCAGTGGTGTGGGGGAGGAATAGATATATAAATATAAGTAAATAAGTAAAAATAGATATATAATTATAATATAAAAGAGTGGGAGACACTATATGTTCAATAGTATGTTGTTATTTTAAAATACCATCACTATTTTTAGATGGTAAGTCATTATTTTAAGAATATTTTGAAATAATATTTCATTATTTTGAGACAGTAAGTCGCTACTTTGAGATACCATCTCATTATTTTGAGATAATATTTTATTATTTTGAGATATAAGTCGTTATTTTAAAACAGTCATTTTGTGGTTGTAAGTCCTATATTGGGATACTCATTTTTAGATTTTAAGTCATTATTTTAAGATAGTTATTAGTTATTTTTAGATACTGTCATTTTTAAGATGGTAAGTAATTATTTTAAGTTAGTCATTATTTTAAGATCATTTTGCGATAATATTTTTTTTATTATTTTGAGACAAAAAGTCACTACTTTGAGATACCATCTCATTATTTTGAGATAATATTTTATTATTTTAAGATATAATTCGTTATTTTACAACAGTAAGTCATTATTTTGAGATGCTCTGTTATGAGACACTAAGTCAAAAGTCAAAATAGTGACTTGGTTTCCTATCCTGTGGGTTCTGAGTATTGAATAAGGAGGAGAATAATAATAAAGTACACAGAGAAACACAAACACAACCATAGTCTGTACTTATGTAGAACTACAGAGTATTGAATATATTCAATAAATAACATGTAGAAATTGTTTGTTTAAATAAAACGCATCTGATTTGCATAAGAATCAAACATAAGATCACAGAGTTTCTTTGATCTCCACTCTTTAGACTGTAGTGGGCGGATTCATTTCTAAACTTAAATCTTGTTAAGATTGTTACCAAGCAACCACGCTGTTACAAAAGGAGCATCTGTCACTACTGGTACTGTCTGCTCCACACAATCCTCAAAAAGAGCCTGTAAATATATATTCTACAGAAATTACAGGTTCAGTAAAAAAAAAAAAAATCACTGACATTTTCCATAAAGATTAAAAGGTTTACCACTGTGGTCAATTTACTTAGGGCTGGGCGATATGATAAAAATATATAGAAAATCACAATATTTTAAGAAAGGTTCAAGGTACACAATATTTAATGCATTAGTAGAATACAATTATTTAAAAAAGCATTAATTCATTATGATCATATTATTTTTTATATTGCATTATTTTCCTTTTTTTAATGTACCATAGTACATCCAATTAAATTGCTCTAATTTTGCACACAGTATGTAATGAAAAAATGATAAAATCCACGTAGACCTGTCACAATAAGGATATATATTGGACGATATATTGTCCCAGAAATTATTGTGATAAACAATATTATTATTGTCATTTTAAGACCATTAAAAGCCACTGAACTAATAGAATAATGCTAATAGAATAGTGTAACAATTAACATGGCAATTATACCCTTTTGAAGACAACAAAATTGTTTGAGAAATATATAGTGTATGTATTTTTCGCACTATAAATCATACCGGATTATAAAATGCGCTATCAACAAACGTCAATAAACATTTTTTGGTTACTTTAATGCATAAGGCGCAACAGATTATAAGGCGCATTGTGTGACACTAGTAAGGAACAGGGGTGTCGCCATGTTTTCCTTCTAATTTTGGAGGTGGGCTAACTAAGTTGAGTAAACAAAACTGTATTTCTTAAAATATACATTTTCTGAGTGCTGGATGTTAATCTACACAAATTTCTCTCCTGAAAACTGTTTATTTGGGAGAGTAAAGTGCTTCTGTTTATCTAGAGTAAGCTTAGATTCCCAGATTTTCAGGCTGGGTGCAGCAGCATTAGCATTAGCGGCTAACCGGTAGCAATGCCGATAGCGCTACACTGAGGAACCCTGAGTGTTCTGGTAAGCCAGGGTGATATTAGCTTTTAGCGGTTCGTCCAACGTAGCTTGTTTCAACACAGTAAACATACTACAGGCTACAGGCCAATATACTCACCTCTGAATGGCGAAAGTGCTATTGCTAAGCGCGGTTAGTGGTTAATGCTAATGCTGCTCCAGCCTTAGTGCTGGAGAAACTAGAACTAGAAGTATTTCATTTTTTATTTTAATTTAGATTTTGCAATTCGCCTGATAGGAGGAAATGGGAGGAAACTAGGGGTGGGCGATATGGCCTTAAAATAATATCACAATATTTCAATTTTATTTTAAATTTTCACGATAACGATACTCTTAAACATTAAAAAATATATACATTTCAAGAACATACTACTGCACCAAAATTAAAATTTTATTTTATTATTGCATATAATATGATACAGCACAGCCCTAACTGAGATATTTAAAGAAATACAAGAATTCTTTCAGATTTTTAACAGAAGTCAATGATCCAGAGTGTCATAATATTAATAATGCTCTAGAAATATCTCCATATATCCAGGATTAAAGTAAAATAAATGATACTGGACAGATATAATCTCTATAATCTAGTAGATATTTAATGAGAAATATTGAGAACAGTGTGAATTTTTTTTTTTTTACTAATACAGCAAAAAAGTAGAACCCTGATGTGATAAATTAGAGGTGGGTGATATGGCACCATATTTCATGGTATAATATCGTCGTTCACGATATTAAAAAATGTTAGCGATATTACTGTGTACGATACGATATGGCGATACACTCCTAGTGGAAACCCAGTCATAACATGGACACTCCACCCAGATAGGGACTTGAACCCAAGACTTGAACCCCAGTGATGGGAGGTGAAAGTGCTAACCACTAAACGCCTCCATACTGCCTTAAACCGTATTTATAAAGAGAAATAAAATGAATCAGAGTGCTGCTAATGATATCCGAACTCTAAAAACTTTATTACAGTGTGATTTTATATTATACAAATCGTCCTCCCCCAGGCCAGACTGTGAATCTGATGGGGAGGGACGATTACAGGGCTGCCTCTTATAAACACACTCATTGTGGTCTGGTGCTCCACTTAACTCATACAATGGATCATACAAAGAAAGCACGTCATCCTGTGCACTGCAGCACAACCTTCCACCAACCAACCCACTGCTTTAACTCTTACAATATTACAATAACTACATAGTCTCTGTCTTAACTTAGCTATAGGGACATAGTACACATCAACAGCCCACAAATACAGCTAGTAATGACAAAAGTATACAATAGAACCAACAATCAGTGCTTAATTTGCCTAGAAGTACAGCCATTCAACAAGGATCAGTCATTTATATGCCTACAGTATCGTCACACCACGTCAGCCAAAACATTAAGTACACACAAAACCTCACCAGCCAGACGGCCTATTATTGTGAATTAGTTTCACATTAAAGAACTCTAGGGGTGGGCAATATTATATCGTATACAATATATCGTAACACAGAAATATCATATTAAAAATCCATATCGTGATAATAGGGCTGTTCTGTCTTAAAAGTAGTCTATTATTTACCGTGAAGCTTTAGGTGTATTTATTGTATAATTGTTTTAGTTTTGCAGTTTATATGCATGCACTAAATATTCTGCAATATTATTTGCTGCATTATATTATTTAATGCTATATTATTTATTTTGCCACATTATGATTATACTGTTATACTATTATACTATATTCCTGAAATGAATGAATTATTTTAGTTTTTCTATATCGCCAAGTATATCGTTATCGCAAAAATACCCTGAAATATCGTGATATTATTTTAGAGCCATATCGCCCACCCCTAAAGAACAGCCTTTAAAAATGCTTTTTAATATGATATGACACAAAATATCTGTTCGCTAACTATTGAACTAATCCAGCATGAGCTCCGCTTTACAATAAGCAACGTGTAGACCCTTCAGCCCAGCACTGCTGAGAAGGGGTTAAACAGTCATAGCCCCGCCCCCATAGCGAAAATCATGAACCTGATTGGTTAAACTGTCCTATGACTTTGCTAATAGACTCATTAGTACACCCTTCAAAAAAAAATCAGGAGAAGGGTCACGCAGACACAAGGTGGGAGGAGCCATTTAAAAAAAGATTCGATTGGTTAGAACAGCTGTCAATCAGATAAGAGTCCTATAGCAACTGAAAAACACAGGCTAATGCTTTGAATTAGTTGCTGTTTTTTTATTTTAGTTAATTTATAAAATATATGCTTATAGTATATATATATATATACATAATGATTTACATGGACCTATTGTCACCCCTTCTCTGAAGGGTTAGAAGGGCCTCACTGCACACCACTGAAAAAATGGACAGATAAGGCTTCAGGTTAACAAACGCTGCTCAACAAACTCCCAACACAACCTTCAACCCAACATTTAAATCATGCAGATTAGTGCACTTAAATTTTTGCACAAAAAAAAAAATGATTTTCGATTATAATCTATTTTTTTTTTTTTTACTAAAAATCTAACTACAGATGACAAAGAAATGGTTCAAAACTAGGTTTACATGTTAAAAAAAAAAAACGCTTTGGGTTGGGTTGAGTCGACTCATTGAGTGATTCAATGATTTAAAACATTTTTAACAAGCCCATTCATGTGTTGATTTCACGCGCTGATCTCATGTAGGCACAGCTCAGAGTTACTCACACACTGACGTACACTGGATTATAATTCAGAACGCTTTGGGTTTATGACTAAAAATAAATAAATTGTGCACTAAACAAGTCACAGAAGAAACTTAATAAAGGAGGAGAGATTATTAGAGTGTTTTCCACAATAAATCATGGATCCTCACCAGAGAGCGATGACGCTGCAGTTTTTAGAAATTGTAGAATTTATTTCTAGATAAATATATGCTTTATCCCACCAGGTGTTTGTGTAGAAAGTGCTGGAACTTTCTTTCTGTACGAGTTCAGCCCTCGGACTGAATGTTTATAAAATATGCGCGGGTTAGTCTGTGGGAGGCGCCGGTAACTAAGGTAAGACACGGATAAACACTTCAGAAATGAGGAGCGTTTTCGGATTATTTAAGGTTAAACAGATAAAATGTCTGTATGTAAAATCCTGATTACTCCATTTTGAAAATTGCATTTAAACTGTAATTCTAATTAATCGCCAGCATAGGATTGCATGATATTGAAAAATATTGACATTGCCATATTTTGTACAGGAATTTTATCTTATATTTTACTAGATGCCATTGATCCAAAATGTCATCATGATAATAATTGCAATCTGTGTATCAATTATTGAAGTAAAATAAATTGTATTAGTGCGATCTAATCAATAATTTCTTTGCATCAAGTACCAAAACATTTTTTTAAATGTTAACACTGCATACACCCTTGTATTTCCTGTGACTATTGCACATGTGTACACTGCAATAGTAATGCTAAACAGAGATAAAAGCAATATAATCGGGCAAGCATGGCTGATCCACTTATTGATCCATATTGCAGTCTGCAGTTTGAGCTGGACAATAAACCCTCCGTAACATAAAAAAATAAATGTACATTAGCATACATTAAACATTAGCTTTTTGCTACAAAAAATGTTGATTATAGGGAGATTTCAGATCATGCAGCCAATCGTATTGTTTTGTATAACAAACTAGAATGTTTTCTGCTACAGAAGATGTTTTAGTTTTGCAATTTATATATTTAATTTGGAAGAAAAAACTAGTGTGTGTTTGCACATAAAATGTGTCAAATAAATGACTTTTGCAAATGCAAAATGCGAATGCAAAAACTAAAAAAAAACCTTGTATACGTATTTGTATCGGTATCGGCAGTTTTATATCACAATCAGATCGAAACTAAAAAAAGTGGATCAGCCCATCACTACTGCTAAATCTATATATTGTCTCCAATAACGTGTAAACACTCCAGATATGGGACAAGACAACACCCATATACTGATTGTCTATCAGCTCATTATACATTTAAACATATTCTCAGTGTTTAAGTCTCACGTTTAGAGCTTCTGCTGAGTTTCTCTGGACTGATGGAGAAAAGCAGAGAGTGAGATTTTACCACGAGCTAAAGCTCCACCGGAGATGTTGACTAAGACACGGGTTAAAAAGCCAAGTAAAAATAGCCTGCCCAAAATCTGTCAAAAACCCACCATTCAGACGCTTAAACTAACCAAATACCAAAGGTCGCCACAGACGTTCACAGCACAGCACATTTTCATTTTGAACAGATTGCAATGAAGGCTTTTTTAGCAGCCGCAGTAAATATAAAAAAAAACTTATTTCCATATATTGTACAGTAAGTACCATCGTTATCATGAGTAGCGTAACTTCAGTAAAGCAGTGAAGCAGTAACTTTAGTAAGTGTAACAGAGGGTGAATCTTAGGATTTAGAGTTTTGTGCATCTATGTTTCAATAAATATATCCATATGACACTACATGAAGATGTCATACGATCAGATCGATACAATATATCATCGCAATAGCCATATATTGTAATATACATATGATACATGATCGCTATAAGGTCAAAGCTAGTCTGCGTGATTGTGGGGAGCTCTTATGTTTCAAAATATATATATATATATATTTGATGCCACGTATTGATATTGTATTGCAAACAAAACCAATACAATATATTGCAATATTGATATTTTATCAGACCCCTAGTACCGTACCGTATCTTTCCCACTATATGGCGCACTGGATTATGAGGCACATTATGTGACACTAGTAAGGAACAGGGATGTCATCATGTTTTTCTCCAAATTTAGCTAAACTAAGCTTAGTAAACAAAACTGTAATTTTCTTTTAATGTCAAATGAGTGCTGGATGTGAATCAACACAGATTTCTCTCCTGAAAACTGTTTATTTAGGTGAGTAAATCACTTCAGATTTACACTAAGGCTGGGTGCAGCAGCATTAGCATTAGCGGCTAACTGCTACACTGAGGAACTCTGAGGGTTTTGGTAAGCCAGTGCGATATTAGCTAGTGGTTTCGTCCCTCGTAGCTTGTTTTAACATGGAAAACACGCAGACTACAGTCTGATATACTCAGCTCTGAATGGGGAAAGACCTAGAGCTTAGGGCTGTGGTTAGCGGCTAATGCTAATACTGCTTAATACTGTCTTAGTGCTGGAGAACTAAACTGAAACTCCTGTATAACTCTGTACTGCTCCTTAATACCTGACTGGTATAATTCATACATCAGAAGCACCGGATTATAAGGAGCACTGACCATTTTTGGGAAAATTAAACAATTTTAAGTGCACCTTATAATACAAAAAACGCAGTAAATATTCTTTCATGTCTAACCACAGGCAAAAAAACCTGTTTTACTTTGTTCTGTGGCCTGATCTCCTCTCTCACAACACTCCTTACCCTTTAGCTCAGCTCAGAGGGAGAAGATCTGGCATTTATGAGCGCTTAAACTCTCAGCCCAACAAATTCCTCCACAGCAGACTGGGAGTGATGACCCTCCATTATGGTTTGTGAGATGAGTGCTGAATCATGCCCAGTGGAAGCCAGACACTTCCTCCTCAGACTGTTCACAGCAGAAATTCCCAGCCAGAGAACAGTCACTCCCAGCCATGACTCAGTTATTACACACATCTCTCTCAAAACTGCTCAGCAGCAGGAGGCAGGTACACTTGAGGAAACTTTCAAAGTACATGAAATTCTTCTTTTCTTGACCGACCTTCATTTTTTCTTCTTAAAGTCATTTTTTTCTTTATTTAGTTGTGTAGTCGTTGCTTCTCATAATCTGGATTAGAACATTACTGAAATATTCACTATTCACTGTACACCTGTAACTCTACCTCTTCACTACTTTACTTTAACTGATGCTCTCAAACACTTTATTAAGAGGCAAGAAATTCAAGTAATTAACTCTTGATGAGTTCAGCACAGCTGTTAACTGAAAGCCTGAATTCCAGGAGACTCTACCTCATAAAACTGACTGAGAAAATCCAGCAGAGATGTATAAAACTCTCATACTTTGAAGAATCTAAAATATAAAACATGCAGATTTTTTTAAATACTGAAAAAACACTGAATTTAAGGTGTGTCCAAACTTTTGACTGGTACTGTATATGTGAACACACATTTTTGTGCTGTTAGATAGATAGATACGATAGATAGATACGATAGATAGATACGATAGATAGATACGATAGATACATAGATAGATAGATAGATAGATAGATACATAGATACATAGATACATAGATAGATACATAGATACATAGATACATACATAGATACATAGATACATAGATAGATACATAGATACATAGATACATACATAGATACATAGATACATAGATAGATACATAGATACGATAGATAGATACGATAGATACATAGATAGATACATAGATAGATACATAGATACGATAGATAGATACGATAGATACGATAGATAGATACGATAGATAGATACGATAGATAGATACGATAGATAGATACGATAGATAGATAGATACATAGATAGATACATAGATAGATAGATAGATAGATACATAGATAGATAGATAGATAGATACATAGATACATAGATAGATACATAGATACGATAGATAGATACATAGATACGATAGATAGATACGATAGATACGATAGATAGATACGATAGATAGATACGATAGATAGATACGATAGATAGATACGATAGATAGATACGATAGATAGATACATAGATAGATACATAGATACATAGATACATAGATAGATACATAGATACATAGATAGATACATAGATACGATAGATAGATACGATAGATAGATACGATAGATAGATACGATAGATAGATACGATAGATAGATACGATAGATAGATACGATAGATAGATACGATAGATAGATACGATAGATACGATAGATACGATAGATAGATACGATAGATAGATACGATAGATAGATACGATAGATACGATAGATAGATACGATAGATACGATAGATAGATACGATAGATAGATAGATAGATACATAGATACATAGATAGATACATAGATACATAGATAGATACGATAGATACGATAGATACGATAGATACGATACGATAGATAGATACGATAGATAGATACGATAGATAGATAGATACATAGATAGATAGATAGATAGATACATAGATACATAGATAGATACATAGATACATAGATAGATACATAGATACGATAGATAGATACGATAGATACGATAGATACGATAGATAGATAGATAGATAGATACGATAGATAGATAGATACATAGATAGATAGATAGATAGATACATAGATACATAGATAGATACATAGATACATAGATAGATACATAGATACGATAGATAGATACGATAGATACGATAGATACGATAGATACGATACGATAGATAGATACGATAGATAGATACGATAGATAGATAGATACATAGATAGATAGATAGATAGATACATAGATACATAGATAGATACATAGATACATAGATAGATACATAGATACGATAGATAGATACGATAGATACGATAGATACGATAGATAGATAGATAGATAGATAGATAGATAGATAGATAGATAGATAGATAGATAGATAGATAGATAGATAGATAGATAGATAGATAGATAGATAGATACTTTATTGATCCCCGAGGGGAAATTCTAGAAACATTTTCATAATTAACACACTAACACAATTATTCTGGACACTTTAACATGTTAATTCTATTTAACATATAAATCATTCTACCCCCTTTTTGGCACCAGTGTCCAGCAGGATTCACTCTTTTCACAGAGTCTGGCTGCGCATTAGCATTTTAGCTACTTTTTTTGGGGTATTTAATGCTGTAAGCATGTCGTAGCTACTGCCCTGTCTCTCACACACATTTCACACACTGTTTCTTTGAAGTCTGGCATTAATCTGTACTGTCTCTTTAAAAAAAAAGTGTAGTTTAGCCATATGTTTAGTATCTAAGAACCCAGCCAAAATACCCGTTTTCCACTAAGTAAGTAAAAAAAAATAGGCTTCTGAGATTTCCAAAAAGCATAATGTAAAAAAATTAACTAAAATTTTTTAAAATAATTATCAAAAATAATTTGCTCAATATTTAGTTGTTCTTTCATCTTTTATGTTCATCTTTTAAAGTTACAGGGGAAAAAAACTAAAAGAGGAAAAGGGAACTATGAAAAGTTTGGTTAATTTTTTTCAGAGCTGTATATATACAGGATTTGTCAACATGTTTTTTTTTCAGAAGTCAATACACTATTGTGATGATAAAGCACACAAAGGTCAAAGTAAAATATACTAAACTATATATTTGGCAGATATAATCTACTTTAAGGAAATATGAAATAATGGAATATGAACAATGTGAATTCTCCTTCAGTCAGTTCAGTTAATTGTATTGCTTGTTCTGTCTGCTGCGCTTGCGCAGATCTCCTCATCGAGGAGTGTAAGCAGCAAGCCGATTGGCTCTTTTTGTTAAAGGGCGGGACTTTAACCATGAACGGATGCTGGATCGAGCGTTACTAGAACTCCCGGTCATATTTGAACCAGTGTTTGGTCTCTGAATAAACCACAGTTTAGACTAAAAAGGAACCAGACTGAATGCACAAAAGGCACCTGAAACACCAGCTTTATTATTATAGCCTTTTCCTGCATAGTGGGTGCCAATTATTAGACTTCCCAATCACAGGGTCTGACAGATGCTTTAAGGAACCCAAGGCTTATAATTGATGGGTTTTTATAAATCTTTGAAATCTGCATCACCTGGAATTGCATAATGACAGCTGTGAAGAAGACACACCCCCTACTGTATTCTTCTAACCTACATATAAAACACAATCAGACACAATGCTGCTTTAAACAAACTTAAGGCTGCTAAAGTATTTCGTATAATACTGTGGGAGTGTACATCATACTCAATCATTGTGAGCACTGCAGTACTGTTTTGCTTTGCATTGAGACATTAAGCCTCTGTAAAGATTCATTGTGAAACAATACAGACTAGCCTTGAACTGCAACACAAGAAGAATCACAAGAAGTGTAACATCAGGAATAACAGTTTATCAGAGGACTAAAGGTTTAATATGTCTAGTCTTTCTCAATGTTTAGGCACTCAAACTGCAAGAAATCAGCTTTTTCTAGAACAATGCAAAAGAAATCAAATATTTTGCATATGTTGTAAATATTTAGTACTTGCATGCAAATTATATAGAAGATACAGCTCTGGAAAAATAAAAGAGCACTTAAAAATAATGAGTTTCTTTGATTTTACCAAATTGAAAACCTCTGGAATATAATCAAGAGGAAGATGGATGATCACAAACCATCAAACCACCAAACTGAACTGCTTGAATTTTTGCAGCAGGAGTAAAGCAGCATAAAGCAGTGTGTAAGACTGGTGGAGGAGAACATGATGTCAAGACGCATGAAAAAAAACTGAGATTAAAAACCACCAGGGTTATTCCACCAAATATTGATTTCTGAACTCTTAAAACTTTATGAATATTAACTTGTTTTCTTTGCATTATTTCAGACATTTCTCACTTTCTGCAAATAAATGCTCTAAATGACAATATTTTGGGGGGAATTTGAAAGAAATGTTGTCTGTAGTTTATAGAATAAAACAACAATGTTTATTTTACTCAAATATAAACCTATAAAAAGCAAAATCAGTGCTTTGTTTACTACCTAACTACATGTGTGTTCATTCTTTTAAGCTTTTAAGACTTTAATATTAATCTACAATGTAGTAAATAATAATTATAAATGAAGAACAAATATTAGGAACAAAAAGACCAACATTTAGAAAAATATTGTGCTATAGATGTTTGCCATATTGTACAGCCCTAGTCATATAAAGTAGCATAGCATAAAGTAACTACAAATGTAGTTACTCAATTACTCAATTTCCAGATTGTTTCCCCCCCTGAAATTCAACTTGAGGGGCAGAAATGTAAAACTAGAAAATTGGACAAATTTATGAAAACCCATTTATTTAATTACAACAAATAAAAAAAACAATAATTCATAAGGGTTTTAAGCTCAATTTTCATTTTTTTCTAATTTACCCGTTAAATTGTGAGAAAATTAAACTTATAAACATTAGATTGACCGTAATATTACTGAATAACAAAAAGTCCATCCATCACACATCCATGTACAATATTACTATAAAAAGAAAGGACGACTCAATTCATATATCAATTATTATTATATGCATCAAGTTTCACCTTTTCTTTGCTACAAAATAAATCCACACTTCATCTATACATCTATATGCGTCTATATCCACTATATCCAACTGCTCATCACAGAGGAACCCGATCTCACAATTATGACCTCACTGAATTCTCATGAACAGAGCAGAGAGCTGAGCTCAGATACTCACATCAGTCTTCCTGAACTTCGCTTTGAGGCTTTTCATGTTAGTCCATGTAGATTCCAGCAGGTCCAGGCAGGTCTGAATAAAAACAGGAGGTCGTGTCACATTTTATACTGTATATAGACAATTTACACACTTTCAAAAACATAAGGTCACATCTGAGATTCAACAGTGGTCCCAAAATAAATAAACATTCACAGAACTCATTCACAGCTGCCGAGATTCTAATAAGGATTAAAGTGAAACTTAACGTGAAGCACTGCTCTTTCGCGCATGTGTTTCTCTGAAAAAATGCTAAATATTGGCAGATATTCAGATATGGGTCACATTAAAAAGATTGATGAAAGTGATCAATGGGAATACAGAGCTTAAAATCTGACAAGTATATAAATATGCACTTATATATTTAATTACATTTACCTGACATTTCAATAAACTTTCAACATTGAATGATGTAATACATAACTGTCATTTTAACAAATACAATGAAACTAAATGAAAATTGCTGTTGAAAAAGAACTTAAAATTTTCTAGGTCAAGGAGAACCATCTCGTAAATAGATTTTAAATTCTGAATCTGAAAATCGGAAACTATCATCACGTTGAGTTAACCAACAGACCAATCCAACACAATACAATGAGTTAAAAGAACTCAATGTCTGTTGAGCAAATGAGATACATTTTTTTTAACCAACTTTTAGTTAACTATGCATGCACCAATGCTCATTCATCAGCGTAAATTCATATAACTAATAAATTAAATAAAAATAAGCTTAAAATCAATGGATTTTAAAGTACCCTAACATAAGTAGTGGTGGCCAACTGCAGTGGTGTGGTCAGTGTTGCTTGGTCCTTTTCCAGCATACAATAGAGGCATCAGCAAGTATCGGTTTAAAATATTAAAATATTGATATAATTCCAATATTACTGTGCATCCCTAAATATTTCAAGTGTATTAAAAGCCAGGCACATTTAACTAAAATACTCAATGTCACATTTAAAGCTCCGTACTGATTTTACCCCTTTAGGATAAAGGTCTAGAGTGCCTTAAACTCATGTATTATGCCTAATTAAAATAAAATGTGGCTTAGGACATTTTAACACCTAGTCCTTTAGTAAACTAATCTGCAAAAAAAAAAAAAAATTCAGGGCTCATCCCTAGTTCTTAAGTGATGAGAGATTATTATAATATAAACTTTACTTCTTATTAATAAAGCCTATAAATATTAAATAGCAGATTTATTCTGCATTTTAGTCAACAAAATAACCAATAAAGTCAATAAAGCTAGCTAGAAATGCTCTGCAGTTTAAAGCTGTTAAAATGTTAACTGTTTTGAATTGACATTAAAGTTTCTGGTTGGTTCTACTGCTCGACTGTATGACAAACTATCCTCTTAAAATATTGCTCATTTTTTAATACCCATAACTACTGTCATATTTTTTTGTGTTTGCTGAAAAACATTATGGGAAGGCCTTCTATTGTTACTTCAATGAACATATAAAGTATAAAGTCTGTGTATAAAGGGTATAAATAGTAGTCTATATAAAACCACAGCATTCCGTGAACTTTTTTATAGTGTGTTAACTTAATTTGAGAGAGAGTTACACATAAAAAGTAGCATAAAGCAGAATAAAAAAGCAAAAAGCCGCATAAAGCAACTACAACTGTTAGCATTAAGATCTCTGATTGTATTCCATGAGTGCAATCAATCAGGAGAAGCAGCAGGAGGAGGAGGAGGGCCGGAGAACCTGAGGAAGTTCAGCGGGAAAAGGAGAAAGTTCACCCGGTCATTCAGAGCCTGTTTCTCGGGCTCTCTGCACAACCGCTAGTGTAGTTTATAACTAATGTTTCAATCTTAAGATAAGAAAATCAAACAGCGGCGTTTTTACAGACAAACAGAGAAACAGAGCTCAGAAACAGGGATAACAATGTAGCAAACGCCCCCTGAGACTGGATACAATGTTTCACACTCTTCACACATTTCCTCCAAACTTCCAAACCTCTAAAGCAGCAGAGTAACTACTTTTACTATGTTTATAAACCAGAAAAACGCCGCAACAAAACTACCGCTAACAAACTGATTCACATTCCTCAACAAACAATTGAAACAAACTCTTCTCCAGATTCCTTAAAACTTACAGTGTTATTAAATAACTAACTCACCCACTTCCACACACACAGCTGAACCTCACACTTCCACACAGAGCTGGAGAGAGCTGGAGGAGAACTTCTGCCCGCAGAAACCGGAGAAAAACGCTTCACATCCCGGTTAATAAAAGCTCATTAAGACAGAAAGCGGCTGCTGGGTTCCGACCGCCTCGCGCTTCACCGACTAGACCCCATTCACAGGCGGCCTGTGCAGAGCCAACACCAGCTCCGAATCGCGCGTGAATCGGTTCATTCGAGTCAATACATGAACTGATTCATTTGATTCATCTGCCCAATTGAATCGATCTTTTCTTGTATGTAAATAGCTACATCTAAAAGCAACGGTAACGAAAAAATACTGTCCAGATAAAAAACTATTTAACTTTTAGTTAAAATCAATGAAAAAAGTGGCGTTTATTTGAGGAAACCTGGAAGAATTTCTAGTTGTCCATACATCAAAAAATCAAGAAATTCTGACACTAAAAATCGTCAAATATGGACAATGAAATTAAATATTGGACAGCGACGAAATGGACCTACAGTTTCTAAAACTAAATCCGAAAAATAGGTGTAAAAAAGATACCCAGCTGGCATTTCAACATTGAATCAACATTGATGTTATGGTTGAATCAATGTAGAATTTGGTGTTTATTTTAAAAAGGTGGATCAACGTTGACATGGCAACCTTGTTTCAACGTTGTATGTTCAACCTTTAATACACCGTAGCTCACTAAAACTAGAAAATCCTATGTTTAATAACGTTGATTCATTCGTTCATAAACGTTGAAATGTAAATGCCAGCTAGGTTGATTTATCTGTCCAACTGAACCGTTTTTTTAAGTTATCTTAATAACTAAACAGCAAATTTACATAAGAGAGATAAAAAACTTTTAGTTAAAATCAAGAAATTTTGACACTAAAAGTCGACAAAAATGGAGATATTTGTTTTTCATTAGACAGTTACAAAATAGGTGTAAAACAGAATTATTATTTTACTTATTCTATTTATTAAATGCAATACCATATGCCAATATGTCTATAGTCTACGTTATTGTGTATATTGTGGACACTGTAAAGTTATCTGTATATTCTATTTTTTTATTATTCTACTTTGTTGTAAATATTATTTTTTGCACACTAGTGGGAACATTGAATCTTAAAGTGAAGGAGGAATGTTTTTTTGTTTTTATTATTTTCTCCAGTTTCTAACTTTTCATTTCTCAATTTCACGAAAAAAAATAAATATTTTCAAGCTGGTCACATGGTCCAACCTACTTATACTACAAGATGCGAAAATGAAAAAATGGAAAAGAGAATTAGGCAAACAATCATTTTTTTCCCCTGAAATTCAGATTGTGAGGGTCATATAAAATATTTTAGGCTAAATCGAAAATGAATCATTGAATCACACGCTAGTGTTCAAAAGAATCGGTTCATTAACCCGGATTGAACTTTTCGCTACTACGCTTTTACGCTTGTAGAGCGGAGGCGCACGCGCTACCTGATTGGTCGCTGAGCAGTGACAGGATGATGTCATTTACCATGTGATTATAGTCAGTCCAGCCTCCCAGAGTCACCCTGCGCTACGATTGGCTGATAGTTCGTACTCAGAAGTATTAGCAGCCAATTACAACGCTGGAGGCGGAATTTGCCGAAATACGGGTGGGGAAAAGAACAATAAGAACAACGCTAATAGAAACCGATTTTAAAAAATAATAATAATACTACTTTAATTCAGATTAACCGATTATTGCGGGACACACAGTTAATTTTATAATAAAAAAAAAATGATGTGTAGAAATAAGTGAAAGTAGGGTGCGGCTGATTGTTATTTTTACCAGCGGTTGGATCAATTTTAAAGAAGTAAAATGATGATCCTGATGTCTACAAAACGTTAACAGTGTTATGTTGTCCATACACTCTAAAAAAAGACTTTTAATATACTAAAGTCTGACACTTTCTTATGGAGGAACAAAACTGCCAAAATAAATAAATAAATAACGTATGTAAATTACTCAATAAAAGTAGTATGGCGATTAAACCGGTAAATAATAAAAATAAATACATATACATGAAAATAAATATCTTAATAAATTGTTATTTATGGGTTTCTGTATGAACATTGTTTAATTTTTCTTTTAATTCATTTGTTTATTTATTTACATAACTATCTATTTCTGCATTCCTTTATTTCCTGATTTATTTATTTCTGTTCTTATTTATTTCCAGATCTATTTATTTCCTTATTTATTTATTTCCAGATCTATTTATTTCCTTATTTATTTATTTCCTGATGTATTTATTTCTGTACTTATTTATTTCTGTACTTATTGGGAAGGAAAGGCACCACCTGATCCAGGAGGAAGTCAGAGCAGGTGTGGAGGAAGAGCGGCTGAGCAGGGTAGTAGGATTACGGCAACAGGGAGCATGGACAAGGTGGGAGAGCGCTCTGAAGCGAAGGATCACCTGGACAAACATCTTGCAGCCGGATTTCCAGCGGGTCCGTTTCCTGGTCCAAGCTGTCTACGACGTCCTGCCAAGCCCAGCGAACCTCCATGTGTGGGGGAAAAGTGAGACACCTTCCTGCCCGCTGTGCTCTGGTAGAGGCTCTTTAGAACACCTCCTCAGCGGCTGCCCGAAGGCTCTAGCAGATGGTCGCTATCGCTGGCGCCATGACCAGGTGCTTAAGGCAGTCGCTGAGAGCGTAGCTTCAGCCATCAGCTCCAGCAAGAACCATCATGCTCCAAAGAAGGCAATCTACTTTGTGAAAGCTGGAGAAAAACCCAGAACAAACAAACATGCGACAGCAGGCCTACTCCATACAGCATCTGACTGGCAGCTGCAGGTCGACCTGGGTAAGCAAATGAGGTTCCCCCAGCAGATCGCAACAACAACCCTCCGTCCAGATATGATCATGACCTCTCAGTCTTCAAAACAGCTGATCATACTGGAGTTGACAGTGCCCTGGGAAGAAAACATCGAGGAAGCAAATGAGAGGAAGAGGGCTAAATACCAGGAACTTGTGGAGGAGTGCAGGGGAGGAGGCTGGAAGACGTTCTACGAGCCCATAGAAGTAGGCTGCAGGGGATTTGCAGGGAGGTCTCTGTGCAAGGTCCTCAGCCGCCTGGGCATCGTGGGAGCAGCAAAGAAGAGGGCCATCAAGTCCGCAAGCGAAGCCGCCGAAAAGGCTACTAGGTGGCTTTGGATGAAGAGGGCAGATCCGTGGGTTGCTACTGGGACGCAAGTTGGGGCCTGATCACCCCTGGCTGGGTCGCCTGGGTGAGGGTGTATGATGTTGCAAGACCCGAAACACCCGATGACCTCAGGATACATCACTGATGATGCGTCCCAGTGCATCCATGAGGTGTATTTTAAATATTCAACATCTGGCACAGCCAGTGACCCCTAGGAATAGACTAGGTGACAACCAAGAACAGTTTGGTCGACTACTGGAGAGACAGTTGGCAGAACGGAAAGACGGCACCTGGGGCAGGTTGGGGTAGCATCCCAACCTGCATCTTTCGTGAGAGAGGACCCAATCAAGCTACGGAAAGCCCTACAGAGAGATACCCCCAGGAGATCCCGAGAGGGGGGGAGGATGAGATCTTCAATCGGACGGACTACACGGTGATGACCCAGGCAAACGGACATACGACGAACGTTATATGCATTTGTGGAAAGCTGTGCAAGAACCATCGTGGCCTGAAGATCCACAAAGCTAGAATGAAATGCCTAGACAAAGACAATGAGGTACAACGCTCAGGTCTTGTACCTGGTGAGACGCAGGAGGAGCCCGGCCAGGAGGCAACCCACAGAGCCCAGTCCCTCCATGTACCTCAGACTCTTAACCCTAGCAGAGTAATTCCACAGCAGCGGATTAAGTGGCCCCCAGCCAGCAAGAGGAGCGAGTGGCAGCAGTTTGACGAGGATGTGTCCAAGATCATCCAGGCCACAGCCAAAGGAGACGTGGACAGCCGACTCACATTAATGACTACAATCATCATCAGCTATGCCTCAGAAAGATTTGGACAGGTGGATAAAGGAAAATCAAAATCCACTTCCTACACAATGAGCCGCAGAGCCACCCGGATACATCATTTGCGCCAGGAGCTTCGCACCCTCAAGAAACAGTACAAGGCTGCAGCAGAGGAGGAGAAGAAACCCTTGTTGGAACTGAAAAACATCCTGCGCAAGAAGCTGATGACTCTTCGCAGAGCAGAGTGGCACCGGAGACGGGCGAAAGAGAGGGCAAGGAAGCGAGCAGCTTTCATCGCAAATCCCTTTGGCTTTACCAAACAACTCCTCGGGGACAAGCGCAGCGGGCAGCTTGAGTGCTCTATAGAGCAAGTAAATCACTTTCTCCAGGACACTGTGAGCGATCCTCAGAGAGACTTGGAACTGGAGCCCAATAAAGCTCTCATCAGGCCAGATCTCCCGACAATGGAGTTCAACCTGAAGGAGCCAAGCCTGAAGGAGGTGGAGGAGGTCGTCAAGGCGGCCCGTTCAGCGTCAGCCCCAGGCCCCAGTGGAACCCCTTATCTGGTCTACAAGCGCTGCCCAGGGCTTCTACGGCATCTGTGGAAGATCCTGAAAGTGATTTGGAGAAGGGGGAAAGTGGCCGACCAGTGGAGGCATGCTGAGGGAGTTTGGATCCCCAAAGAGGAGAACTCGCGAGACATCAGTCAGTTTCGAACCATCTCACTGCTGAGTGTGGAAGGGAAGGTGTTTTTCAGCATCGTCTCTCGAAGACTGACAGAGTTTCTTCTCAAGAACAGCTATATAGACCCATCAGTACAGAAGGGAGGGATCTCTGCTCCTGGCTGCCTGGAACACACTGGAGTCGTTACGCAACTCATCCGGGAGGCCCATGAGAACAAAGGCGACCTAGCTGTGTTGTGGTTGGACCTGGCTAATGCCTATGGGTCCATACCACACAAGTTGGTAGAACTCGCTCTCCACCTCCACCATGTTCCCAGTAAGATCAAGGACCTCATCCTGGATTACTACAATAAGTTTAGGATGAGAGTTACTTCTGGGTCAGAGACATCAGACTGGCACAGCATTGAGAAAGGGATAATTACAGGCTGCACCATCTCTGTTGTCCTCTTTTCCCTGGCCATGAACATGGTAGTCAAGTCAGCTGAGGTGGAATGCAGAGGGCCCCTGACCAAGTCAGGTGTACGACAGCCTCCCATCAGAGCCTTTATGGATGACCTCACTGTAACAACCACGTCAGTCCCAGGGTGCAGGTGGATCCTGCAAGGGCTTGAAAAGCTCATGACCTGGGCAAGGATGAGTTTTAAGCCCTCCAAATCACGATCGATGGTCCTGAAAAAGGGGAAGGTGATTGACAAGTTCCGTTTTTCCATCTCAGGAACGGTCATCCCTACCATCACAGAGCAACCAGTGAAGAGCTTGGGGAAACTCTTTGACTCCACCCTGAAGGACTCAGCAGCCATCCAGAAGGCCAGTTTAGAACTCGGTACCTGGCTCACCAAGGTAGACAAGTCTGGCCTGCCTGGTAGGTTTAAAGCCTGGATCTACCAGCATTCAATCCTGCCCCGCATCCTGTGGCCCCTGTTAATCTACGCAGTCCCAATGACAGCAGTTGAGTCCCTGGAGAGGAGGATCAGCAGCTTTCTTCGAAAATGGCTGGGACTTCCTCGCAGCCTCACCAGCGCTGCACTGTATGGTACGAGCAACATCTTGCAGCTTCCTCTCAGGGGTTTGACAGAAGAGTTTATGGTGGCACGCACCAGAGAAGCTCTACAGTACAGGGACTCAAAGGACAGCAAAGTGTCAGCAGCCGGCATCGAGGTGAGGACAGGAAGAAAGTGGAAGGCTAGGGAAGCAGTGAAGCTGGCAGAGTCACGCCTAAGACAGAAGGAATTGGTGGGCACTGAGGCAACAGGCAGAGCAGGCTTGGGGTACTTCCCAAAGATCCTCATTAGCCAGACACGTGGGAAGGAAAGGCACCACCTGATCCAGGAGGAAGTCAGAGCAGGTGTGGAGGAAGAGCGGCTGAGCAGGGTAGTAGGATTACGGCAACAGGGAGCATGGACAAGGTGGGAGAGCGCTCTGAAGCGAAGGATCACCTGGACAAACATCTTGCAGCCGGATTTCCAGCGGGTCCGTTTCCTGGTCCAAGCTGTCTACGACGTCCTGCCAAGCCCAGCGAACCTCCATGTGTGGGGGAAAAGTGAGACACCTTCCTGCCCGCTGTGCTCTGGTAGAGGCTCTTTAGAACACCTCCTCAGCGGCTGCCCGAAGGCTCTAGCAGATGGTCGCTATCGCTGGCGCCATGACCAGGTGCTTAAGGCAGTCGCTGAGAGCGTAGCTTCAGCCATCAGCTCCAGCAAGAACCATCATGCTCCAAAGAAGGCAATCTACTTTGTGAAAGCTGGAGAAAAACCCAGAACAAACAAACATGCGACAGCAGGCCTACTCCATACAGCATCTGACTGGCAGCTGCAGGTCGACCTGGGTAAGCAAATGAGGTTCCCCCAGCAGATCGCAACAACAACCCTCCGTCCAGATATGATCATGACCTCTCAGTCTTCAAAACAGCTGATCATACTGGAGTTGACAGTGCCCTGGGAAGAAAACATCGAGGAAGCAAATGAGAGGAAGAGGGCTAAATACCAGGAACTTGTGGAGGAGTGCAGGGGAGGAGGCTGGAAGACGTTCTACGAGCCCATAGAAGTAGGCTGCAGGGGATTTGCAGGGAGGTCTCTGTGCAAGGTCCTCAGCCGCCTGGGCATCGTGGGAGCAGCAAAGAAGAGGGCCATCAAGTCCGCAAGCGAAGCCGCCGAAAAGGCTACTAGGTGGCTTTGGATGAAGAGGGCAGATCCGTGGGTTGCTACTGGGACGCAAGTTGGGGCCTGATCACCCCTGGCTGGGTCGCCTGGGTGAGGGTGTATGATGTTGCAAGACCCGAAACACCCGATGACCTCAGGATACATCACTGATGATGCGTCCCAGTGCATCCATGAGGTGTATTTTAAATATAATATTTCAAGATGTATTTATTTCTACATTTATTTATTTCCATATTTATTTATTTCTGTTTTTCTTGTCCTTTTATGATAATGAAGGGGCTGTTCAGCAATGATGTCAATTGAGAAATTCTTGCAATTGAGAAAATTAGAGAAATATATATATATATTTTGTTATTTTTCCTGAAATTCAGATTGTGAGGGTCATAAATAAGAAATGGCTCCGCCCACTTCTCTACTACAATACAGAGTTACTATATTCACTAATACCACTTACAACTTTACTACTGTACACAACACAAGACTTATGTTCACCATGACCAGAAGAAGCTCCGCCCACTTCTCTACTACAATACAGAGTTACTATATTCACTAATACCACTTATTTTTTGGAATGTGTCGCAGGCCTAAAATGCAGGAATGGATGTATATTAACAAATTAAATGAAGTTAAGAAGATAAAACATGAAATAATATGATTGGATTCATACCATCTGCAATTAAATAAAAGTCAATGTAAATCAGTATTTTAATTTTCCATACTGTCTCAACGTTTTTTTTATTTTTTATTTTGGGTTGTAAATAAGCTACCAATTTGTAGCTATTAAACACTGATTGCCATCAAATATTCCACAGATAATCATAAAGCAGATTACATGTTTACAGAACAGCCAGATTATCCTGATGCTTCTGGCTCTGACTCAGATCTGCAGAGAGTTCTGATTGGGAGATTAAATTCTGATGAAATAAGAATGAAATTAAGGGATAAAGTGGCCTGCTCTTCAAAAGGTCTAAAATCAGCAGGACAGCAAATATGTCAAAATCGTTATCTTGATGATGCTTTTATCAATCGCAGCGCCTAAAGACATTCTCTCACATCCTTAAAACTATCATTAGTACCGTCTTCTGGTGTCAGATGAGGATAGCACCAGAGTGATGTATAACTCTTGAGATCCTGTTATGCACATATGTTGAGAAAGTGAGTTAATCTGAATATGTAGATTATTTTAGAGCTATTCATTCCTACACTGCAAAATAGTGAAAAATTTGTGAATTCTACTTATTTCACAATATCCTAATTATTTAACATTTAATAATTAAATGTACGTGTATGACTACTATTTTATTTTTAATGATTAAACTTCACTTGAACTTTCCAAGACCTTAATTACCATATTAACCCATCGTCCCTATTAGTTCATATTGGCTTCATTTATTTGTTAATGTATTATATATTTATTCATTTATTTGCACATTGCCATTTTAATTACTGCAAAATGAGCCTTCATGCTTGCTAAATACTGGCTGTGATTCTGATTAGCTTATCCTGTACAACAGATGAAACTTTTGCTCTTCCATCTTTTCCTGGGGCGGTCCTGATGAGAGCCAGTTTCATCACTATAAAGTTTTTGATGGTATTTGCAGTGACTGCACTTGAGGATACTTTCAAAGGTCTTGTAATTCTTCTTTTCAGATTGACTGACTTTCATTTTTACTTAAAAGTATTTTTTTCTTTACTTAGTATTTCTTGCTTCTCATAATCTGGATTAGAACATTACTCAAATATTCACTATTCACTGTATACCTGTAACTCTACCTCTTCACTACTTTACTTTAACTGATGCTCTCAAACACTTTATTAAGAGACAAGAAATTCAAGTAATTAACTCTTGATGAGTTCAGCACAGCTGTTAACTGAAAGCCTGAACTCCAGGTGACTCTACCTCATAAAACTGACTGAAAAAATCCAGCAGAGATTAGTAAAACTGATCATCTAAGCAAGAGGAGCTACTTTGAAAACTGTAAAAAATATAAAACATATTCTGATTTGTTTAACACATTTTTGTTTTCTAAATAATTTAATATGTTTCCTCATAGTTTATCATTCAATATACGATGTGTCTAAACTTGTTTGTATATTTTCATCAATCTAATAACCTTTATTTTCACTCGGGAGTACATTAAAGGTGACCCTAATTTACAATTCAGCCAAGCATTTACAGTTTAAAGAGATTTAAAACAAAACAACACAAAAATCTAAATAAAATAACCATCAAAAATTAGCACATAAAATGTAAAGAACTTAAAAATATAAAATAAAGAATAAATAATAATAGTAAAAATAAATAATGAAATAAAATGATGAATGAAAAAATAAATGAAAATTAACTAACATTAACTAAGAAATAAAGAAAAATAAAGAAATAAAAAATAAAATTAAAATAATAAGAGAAAGTTGAATATTTTTTGTATATTTCCAAAATAAACAGACATGCAAAAATAATACCAACATTTAAATACATTATAAGGTTCATAGTTTAAATGCCTGAATATAACAGTAAACTAAACTGTTTATTTACAGTGAAAGTCTGGTAAAAACCCCTAGAGGGCAATTATGTCTACTGTACTTTTTTTAAATTGCCATCCATCCAGTAGGGGGAGGTACAGTGCTGTCAAATCTACTGTGGCATTTCCATAATACTGCAAAAAAATTACATTTTATAATTTCAAGGCAATAAACCTTAATTTATTTTCTCTGTTAAAAAATGTATAAGACACTTTTGCCTTTTTTGCCTATTTTATATTAATTCAAGGATTCAAGGATTCAAGGAGATTTTATTGTCATTCGCATCACATGTGGTACATGAGGTGGAATGAAATTGTGATCTCACGATCCAGTTTTACACCCAAAGAGCTGTTATTAATAGATATATAGATAAAAAAAAGAATACAATAAAAGAAATAGAATATACAAAATAGATAGATAAATATCCCAAAGAATAAAAAAAATAAATAGAGAGTAGAAGGTTCAGCAACATGAAGTCCAGAGTGCAAGTGTGCTATAGCAGCATGATAATGTGAATTAGAGCAGTGGAGATAAAGTGTCTCAGTGCAAGTAAAGTGACCATGTTGGTAAACAGTAAACAGTAATTTGTCCTTGGTGTCAGTGCAGTGTGTTGTTAAGTGGAGTTTAAGAGTCTTACAGCTTCCGGAATGAAGCTGTTTCTGAGTCTTGTTGTTTTGCACTTAATGCTCCGCAGCCTCCGGCCTGAGGGGAGTGGGACAAAAAGTGCGTGTGCTGGGTGGGTGGGATCCTTCCTGATGCAGGTGGCCCTTTTCCTGCACCTGGAGGTGTAAATGTCTGTGGTGCTGGGGAAGCTAACTCCAACAATCCTCTGTGCAGCCTTCACCACCCTCTGCAGTGCTTTCCTGTCTGCAGCAGAGCAGCTTCCATGCCACACGTTGATGCTGGAGCACACGACGCTCTCCACCACACATCTGTAGAAGGAGGTGAGGACTACGCTCCCGAGTCCAGCTCGTCTCAGCCTCCTGAGGAAGTAGAGCCGCTGATGTGCTTCCTGACCAGAGTGGAAGTGTTGTTGCTCCAGGTGAGGTTGCTGGTCAGGTGCACACCCAAGTACCTGTAGCTGTCAACCACTTCCACCGCAGATCCTCCAATGTGCAGGGGGAGGTGGGCATGCTTGCCCCTTCTGAAGTCCACAATCATCTCCTTTGTCTTTTTTACATTGATGCAGAGGTTGTTTTCTCTGCACCAATCCTCCAGGTGTTCCACCTCCTGCCTGTAGCTGGACTCATCTCTGTTTGTGATGCATCCAACCACTGCCGTGTCGTCCGCAAACTTCACAATATGACAGCCTGGATGGAGAGGTGAGCAGTCATATGTGAGCAGTGTGAACAGGAGGGGGCTCAGCACACAGCCCTGAGGGGAGCCAGTGCTGAGGATTATGGAGGGGGAGGAGATGTTGTGAATCCTCACAGACTGCGGCCTGTTGGTCAGGAAGTCTAGGACCCGGTCAGGAAGTCTAGGACTAGGATTGATTAATAATGATCTTAATCAATCCTACTCTAAATTTTCACCTCATTTTAAGTCATTTGATTCAAAGTCAAAATATACACAAAATATACCAGTTATTCTGATACTTGTGTAGAAAATAAAGTCAAAAATCTGGGATTACTGGCAATTACTCATTTTAAGAAATCTTACTAAGAAAAAAATTGCTTATCCTATTGGCTGATTGTTTTGCTTAAATGGCTCCACCCTTAGCTCAAATTTGAAAATAAGGCTAAAAAATGGGAAGGCTAGTTTGGAAGGGGCACTGGGTGATGTATGGGTTTAGAGGAAGGCAGGAGGGAGAGCTGATTGGCTGAGCGGCAGCAGCAGCAGTGTGCCTGTGATAGCCTACCAAAATACACTGGCACATCATCCTCTCCTATAGCACAGTTGAACCTGAGAGGGCGCTGCAGAGACGGAAATTACCACAGTAAAAGCACAATAAAAGCGTTTATAAAAGGTTAGAAAATTTTTATCAAAATTTTAAGCAGGACTGGTGTGTTTTACGACTTCAAAGGAACAAATGTCAGCTATTAATGAAATAACATATGGTTTAGTGTTTAGTGGTTCTTTAATATAGGCATATATGTCTCAATTTTATATATAGAGCTCTAAAATATAATCAAAAGGAAGATGGATGATCACAAGCCATCAAACCAAACTGAACTGCTTGAATTTTTACACCAGGAGTGGTGGCATAAAGCTATCCAAAAGCAGTGTGTAAGACTGGTGGAGGAGGAGAACATGATGCCAAGATGCATAAAAACTGTGATTAAAAACCACCAGGGTTATTCCACCAAATATTGATTATTTCTGAACTCTTAAAACTCTTTATAATTATGAACTTGTTTTCTTTGCATTATTTGAGGTCTGATTTCTAATATTTGTATTGTCTGTAATGTCTTTAGTTTATAGAATAAAACAATCATATTAATTTTACTCAAACATAAACCTATACATAGCAAAATCAGAGAAACTGATTCAGAAACTGAAGTGGTCTTTTAATTTTTTCCATATATATATAGGATTTTTTATCAATGGATGTTTTTCAGTGCATGTATGGATTTCCACTGTCTCTCCAGTCCTCTTATCTTCTCTGGAGAATTCAGATTTTTAGTTTACACTAACCTGCTGGGGAAATCCTTTGGAAAACATCCATCTTTACATTTCAGAAGCAGTGAATGGGCGAGGAATCCCGAGCAGCCGGAGAGAGGAGTGATAGAACTGGGACAGATTAAAGATCTTACTGAGGGTTACTGACAGCAGAATTCTGCATCAGTCAGGAGTTCTCAGTACCTGAACTCTCTGAAGAGACGGCTGGAGTGTCCACTCTGATCACAGCAGCTCTTTATTCTGAGTTTACACTGTTTTAACTTATCGTATTGTCCGCAATATAAGGCATACTATCAATAAACATCTATTTTCTGGTCTATTTTCATACATAAGGCACATTTTATGCGACACTAGTAAGGAACAGGGGTGTCGCCATGTTTTCCTTCTAATTCAGCAGGTCTGTAAATAATTCAGACAAAGTCAAATAAGCGCGGGATGTCAATCTACACAGGAGATTTCTCTCCTAAAAACTGTTTATTTGGGTGAGTAAAGCTCTTCCATTTATTTACAGTAAGCTTAAATACGCAGACTGCAGTCCGATATGCTCGCCTCTAAATGGGCAAGGCACTTAGCGCGGTTAGCGGCTAATGCTAATGCTGCTCCAGCAGTGCTAGCCGAGGTTAGCAGCAGACTACAGACTGATAATACTCACCTCTGAACGGTGAAAGAGCTACCACTTAGCATGGCTAGCAGGTAATGCTAATGCTGCTCCAGCAGTGCTAGCCGAGGTTAGCAGCATGCTACAGGCTGATATACTCACCTCTGAACGGCCAAAGAGTACTTAGTATGCTTAGTACGGTTAGCGGCTAATGCTAATACTGCTTCAATCATGTTGCTGGAGAAACTTCACTGAAACTCCTGTATAACTCTGTACTTCAGCAGAGTGGCTTTACTGCTCCTTAATACCTGACTGATAGAATTCATACATAAGGAGCACTGATGATTTTTGTGAAAATTAAATGATTTTAAGTGTGAAAAATACAGTATACTTACATAATATTAACATTTTTCTGAGACACTGATTTTTGGGTTTTCATTGGCTGTAAGCCAAAATCATCAATTATATATAATATATGAGTTTCACATTTTGAACTGAATTACTGAAATAAGGGACATTCCAGGATTTTGGTACATTTCCTGTCCCACCACTTAAATTTCAAATTACCTATTCAAAATATCTAAATGACTATTGACCGAATACCTTTGGACCACCTCAAAAAATAGCCGTTTTCTCTTGTCCCACACATTGGGTGACCAATGTGTGGGACCAACTCCTTTGGCAAATTTAACAATTAAAATAAGCTCTAAATAAATGACTTCCTCTTGTATATTGTTGATATGCATCTCCTTTACTTATGAAAACGACTTCTTTGGTCTACATTGTTTTGCATGTTACAGTTTTTATGCTATTAAGTCTTGTCCCACAACATGTGCTCAACCCTGTTACCATAAGGAATTTTACCTGCAGAGAAAGAGCTAAAAATATTTGTCTACTGGCACAAAGGAAGTGACATCACAAGGACATTTTCTGCCCACATGGCAAGACCAACAATTTTCAAGTTTTTTTCCAAATATGTTCGTCCAAGTTGTGTGTGTCACTCAGTGAACTCAACCCTGTTACTCATACTGTAAGACTAATAATGAGTAGAGTCTAAATTTACTTTATATACTTATATAACCATGTTTGTCCTTGATCTTGTATACGTAGCTAAATTTTACAGTTAGCATCTGTTCCTGGGGTAAACCACAACTTAGCCTAGATTTGCAACCCTGTTACTCGCAACCCTGTTACTGTAAGTTACCAAATATATTGCATAATCTAATAATCTAATGATATCTGAGCTTGACAAATCAAACTTTTTGATAGTCTATTACCTGTATTTAATAAATATATGACTAAAAATGATCAAATTGAAGATCAAATTTTCAGAAGTGACCACCCCTGAAATGTACCAAAATCCTGGAATGCCCCACAAAGTAACTTTTTTAATAATAATATTTTTTCAGATGCACTAGTATATAGTCCAGCACTGGTCCATAACTCTATTAGTTATAGGATGAACCTTTATATATAAGCCATGCTGAAGCTCCCTCTGTATCAGATATTGCCTGTGTTTAAGTGTGTGTGTGTGTGTCCACAGGGGTTTCCAGCCTGTTTTTGTCCCCACAGGTAATTGTTTTTAGCAGGAATGTGTGTGAATGTGTTTTGAGTGCAGAATCAATACAGACAAACTGAAACACGTTCCTGAATACCTGAACAAACTCTTTATTATTTAAACTCCCGTCAGAACAGAGTGAAAGAGGGGAAATACTAATGAATTTCACCTTTTTCAGGTGATGTTTTTGCAGTTGTTATGCAAATCCCCTGCACAGAGTCCTTTAAGTAATAATGATTATTAACTGCAGAGAGAGATAATAGCCAGTAAAACCTCTTTATCTGCTATTATGCTCATTTTCAGATTAAGCAGGAGTTACAGAGTGAAAATGTCAGCTGTGAGCATTTCTTAAAAATAAAAAATAAAATGAAGCAGGTAAGAAGGACTGCAGTAAATAATCACTCTTTAAAAGCTGTAGAGTAGAAAACAGAGTAAAATACCAGGGTCATTCTGGAATGGTGGATACAGTTAACACTTCCCAGATAATCATTTAGTTCCTTTTTAATAAATGTGTTATTTTTTTCCAAAAAGACAAACCTCTTTATTTAATCAGTTTTAAATAATAATAATGCTAAATACATTAATGTTTTACTTCAGTTTCTGAATCAGTTTCTCTGATTTTGCTATTTATAGGTTTATGTTTGAGTAAAATGAACATTGTTGTTTTATTCTATAAACTAAAGACAACATTTCTCCCAAATTCCAAATAAAAATATTCTCATTTAGAGCATTTATTTTATTTACAGAAAATGAGAAATGACTGAAATAACAAAAAAGATGCAGAGCTTTCAGACCTCAAATAATGCAAAGAAAACAAGTTCATATTCATAAAGTTTTAAGAGTTCAGAAATAATCAATATTTGGTGGAAAAACCCTGGTTTTTAATCATTATAATAATTTAACTGCATCTTGGCATCATGTTCTCCTCCACCAGTCTTACACACTGCTTTTGGATAACTTTATGCTGCTTTACTCCTGGTGCTTTGGTGGTTTGATGGTTTGTGATCATCCATCTTCCTCTTGATTATATTCCAGAGGTTTTCAATTTGGTAAAATCAAAGAAACTCATCGTTTTTAAGTGCTCTTTTATTTTAAGAAAAAAAATAATTCTTTAATTTTACACAATCCATGGTACAAAATCCAGTGTAAAAAAATTAGTAAAGTAAAATGCCGTATAATCTGCACATAACTCCGAAGAAATAATGAAAAATAGTCATGTCACCTGCAGCCTCTCGAATGAGAGAGTGCTTTTCCATTGTCATTCCGAAATCTGCACCCCTGCCATGAAAAGCACCCTCTCTCGGCAGCGCGTACGCACAGTCTTCTTGATAAAAGCCCTTTAACCTTGCTTAGAAATGCGCTCAGAGAGGGGTGCTTTTCCTAGCGGGGGTGCTGAACACAACAACAGCAAAAAATAGTGGAAAATTACTGGTTACTGGTTTAAATGGCTAACTGATGCATCAAATCTTAAAATGTACCCACGATTCTAGAATAGACCACCTGTACAGTATGTAAAGATAATAAACTGTAACATATAAGCACTGCAGCTTCATACTGTGTATTATATTCACTATACTTATCTCACCATGACCTGCAGGTTCGTATTAAAGATGTCATATTTTACAGTTACAGAGTTGTGCTGTTCCAGTGCTTTTTCAGCACACTTTTGATCCACAGAAGATGTTTCTTGGAAAGGAACGTGTAGACTCCAGGTTTCTTGGGATTCCCGCATCCAGTTCCACCTGAAACCAAACCCACGAGGCTTTTCTTGCATTCCAGAGGACTTCCAGAATCCCCCTGAGAAAAGACAGGAAGGCATGTTTAATCTGTTGGTTTATGTGATTAAATGCACATAGATGTACAGTACCAGTGATTAGTGACTGTCTTTTTTCCAACATTATCTTTTATGTTAATCGTCATCTTTGTTTTAGCCTATATTTTATTTATTATATCTGTAGTACACATTAGGGGTGTGACGAGACACTAATATCACGAGACGAGATGAGACACGATATTGGGTTCACGAGAACGAGACGAGACGAGATTTAAAAATAAAATTTTTAAGACAACTTAAAAAATGAAAAATGGCTTGAAAACTAGAGTTTTATTTGACAAAATCATATAACGCAAACTTAACAGACTGGTTTCTCTCACACATTAATTAATTAATTCTAATTAATTAATTAATTTCTATAAGAAATAGAAATAATAATAAGAATAAAAAAAAACTTTTCTAGGACTTATATAGTGCAAACAATAAGTGAAACCACAACCAGTCATATTAAGACTATGGTTTGTGTTTTTTTTTCTCCTAAATCTCCTAAAATACCGTTTATTGTTTCCTCTGGAAAGCCAAAATGCAGCCAAACTTAAAAAGGGGGTATGCAGCCTATGCGACGCATAGGGGCGCTGCACTAAAGGGGGCGCCAAATAAAAGCCTCAAATAAATTTCTGATTCTATGTTTGCGTACACCACAAACAGTGTGCGAGACAGGTTAAAGCTTGACGGGAAATATCGTCACATTTTAATCTCGCGAGATCTCGTGCCACAAGATCTCGTCACACCCCTAGTACACATTTGATCATATTCGTTATTAATTATATACTATCCGTACTTTATTATCAGTCATAAAAGCATTTCTCGGCTTGAGTCCTATTTTAGCGATCTTTTGGTTAGCTGTCAACTGTGCAGCTTGATTTAGGGAGTGTCAGTGTGTCTTTGCTATCGTAACAGCAGGAAAAGTACACTTTCTTCAGCTTAAAACTTGCAAAAGGCAAGTTTAAGTACAAATTCTCTTAATTAATCATGGGTGTGGTTAATTTTGTGTGAAACGTGAAATAAATCAATCAGCGTGTCACCCGTTATTCCCTTTATTAAGAGTCAGGTGCACTCTGACTTTGGCGGATTGCTATTTTAACAGTGCAGCTACCTGGACGTGTCCAACAAACGCTTCTCAGCAGAGGAAACTGAACTGCTGGTTGACGCTGTGAAGGAGCTCCAGCAGCTCATTTACGGGAACAGCAATGTTATTTTATTTTGTATTCTGTTTATTGTTGATGTAAAAGTTGGGTTTGTGCATGTGTGTTAACAGTTCACTGCCAAGATAGCGATGAACGTCTGACTGTTGGCGTCTGTCTAGGTTGTATTCAGTCAGTGGAGCTCCTGTGTTTTTCTGTTGCCAAGATAAACAAGCAAAACTCCAGAAATGTACCTGAACACACCTCATTTTCAGAACACCACGCCCATCAGTGGATATATATTTAGACGCCCTGCTGCTATTTAAATGACGCAGGCAGAAGGAGTAAAAATGGACTGTTGGTGTGGTGTAAGATAGCAATGAGCATGGCAACACACCTTGTGCAGGGTGTAAGATAAGACCCTATTTGTGACAAAAAACATTGAACTTCGAAATTTGACCCATTTAGACAAGCTTACCATAGGAGGAACCAATTTAGGTTGCGTGCCAAAGCCTAGGTTGTATGTAGGATACTTCATATACAGCAGTGCTGCTGGAGTTTTTAAACCTGAGTATCAATGCTGTACTGAGAATAGTCCACCAACACAGTTAACTCTGAAGCAACAGATTCAGAGTTTCTGTCTCTGACTGTACTTTATTTACAACAGACGTCCCAAGTTTCCTGGAAGTTGCGGGAGTGCATATCAATAACGACTGCAAAACAGAGAGGGCTCTGATTGGCCTGTTCTCTACAAAGAGTCTGTGAGTTAGCCAATCAGTTTTTATTGTCAGTGGACAGTGTTTTTTCCCTTTCTGGATGGAATGCGTTCAAGAAAGGGAGCATCATGGCTCCAATCAAAACTTATTTTACCTCACACTACTCTAAAGTATATCCATATCTAGTACAAGTAAAAAACTAGTCTTGCCTGCTGTACAGTTTGTAATAGTGATTTTAGCATTGCCCACGGTGGACTATCCTCAACACTATCTGATCCATATACATATGTTATATTTGATTGGTGCATATCAAAGATAGAAACCTAACGTACCTGGCATGCATCTCTGTTCTGCTGCTTGTTTCCTGCACACAGCATGTCCTCTGTGATGACTGGATTGCTGTTGTAGTAGCAGCCGCACAGTTCCCTGTTCAACACCGTGACCTCCACCTCTCGCAGTACATCACTCGCTTTCCGAACGGCTGCATTGGCCACAGTGCTTCCCCATCCCATCACTTCACATTTGGTGCCATCTGGAATCTTCTGCTGTGATTTAGGGATCGTCTTCACATCAACAGTCTTTTTATTAAGCTTGACCTTTGATTTGAGCTGAATTAGAAACAAAAATAATAATAAAAAAATGAATTTTGACAAAAACATGTCTATATCTCATGGTGGTTACATTTTTTTTTACATTACATTACATGTGGCAGACACTTTTGTCCAAAGAGACTTACAATAATGTACATTTAGCAATAGAGGACATAGAAGTTTATGGTAAAAAGCATTTTTAGATAGGGTCCTGATCTGGTAGTAGAAGGTAGTTAGTTAGAGGTGTTAGGAGAGTAGGTGCTCTTTGAAGAGCTCTGTCTTCAGGAGTTTATTAAAGATAGTGAGAGATTCTCCTGATCTGGTAGTAGAAGGTAGTTAGTTAGAGGTGTTAGGAGAGTAAGTGCTCTTTGAAGAGCTCTGTCTTCAGGAGTTTATTAAAGATAGTGAGAGATTCTCCTGATCTGGTAGTAGAAGGTAGTTAGAGGTGTTAGGAGAGTAAGTGCTCTTTGAAGAGCTCAGTCTTCAGGAGTTTATTAAAGATAGTGAGAGATTCTCCTGATCTGGTAGTAGAAGGTAGTTAGTTAGAGGTGTTAGGAGAGTAAGTGCTCTTTGAAGAGCTCTGTCTTCAGGAGTTTCTTAAAGATATTGAGGGATGTGTGTGTTATAATATATATATATATATATATATATATATATATATATATATATATATATATATATGTGTGTGTCTATATACATATATATATATATGTGTATATATATATATATATATATATATATATATATATATATGTGTGTGTGTGTGTATATATATATATATATATATATATATATATATATATATATATTAAGAAATGAAGGTCAGTCAATCAAGTCAGTTTCAAGAAATTTGAAATTTTCCTCAAGTGCAGTCACCGCAAAAAACATCAAAAACATTATAATGATGAAACGGGCACTCATCAGGACCGCCCCAGAAAAAGGAAGAGTGAGAATTTCCTCTGCTGTACAGGATAAGTTAATCAGATTTACCTTCAACATCATGATGTCATCTGCCTTGGTGTCCCAGTTGAATGTTTTTGGGGTGTGGTACTCGAGGACTCCGATTCGCTGAGTGTTTTTGCTGTTTGTCAGAGACAGAGCACCCAGCAGGACCGTCACTGACTGGTAAGACTTTAATCCCCTTAAATATTAACAACAGATAAATGATATATTTAATATTAAGCAGTGTAGAGGCATTCATCTCAATAGAATTGGCTTGTTTTACTAGTTCTGTCAACATTAAACCATGCAATCAATCTGGAAACTTTAATAAGTTTTGAATTAGGCCACATTATACAACAGTCAGTTCTGACCTCACAATCTGATTGGTTGAGAAGTGTTCTAGCCATGATGATATTTGTGATAACATCACGGCCTTGTATCACTCCACCGACGCGTTGCCGAGTAACGGCGTATTTATACACACAGGACAGCTTAGAATCATCAACGGCATCAGCGGCAGCGTTAGCTTAGCACAGGCTAGCGCTCAACCACGGCACGCTCGCCCTCAGCCCGCAGCACTGACTCGTCTTTTGTGGAAAAAAGGGAAAGAAAATCGCTCGGCTAATGCCGTCTGACAGCCAGAACGCTAACCAGCCAGGCTAGGCTAAGCTAAGTTAATGCTGAGCTAAAGCAAGCTACGCTAACCTAACCACAGTCCAGCCGGCTAGCTAAAACCAACACCAACCAGGAAAATAAGCAGAAATGCTCAAAAAAATGAGCAGCGTTCACCTGAAGACGACTCCACGGAGCAGGAGAGGACAGTATCAGTGTTATTTCACCCTCCTAACGTTTAAGTTACCATCTTCACTTATTCCCAATTTTGATTCGAAGCTAACTTTCGTGGTGTTAGTCTGTATGAACCATACACCGTTTTGTAGTTAAGTTTCAGTTCTGTTACAGTTGTTGTGGAACTACTTTTTGGTGGAAGGCACAGTTCATATTAAAACTTATTCAAACTGAATTTCTTAAAGTTCTTTGATTTATTTTCTTTATTCATTTTGTAAAAAAAAAAAACTGTTGTATAAAAGCAATAGAACACTCGAGGTCGTGTGTTATCACCAATAACATCATGATGGTATTGGTGATAACACACTCCCTCACGTGTTCTATTGCTTAATTAGCCTTCAGGAGGCGCTACAGCACTCAAAAATGGTTTGCTTGTTTGCACAGGTCTTGCTTTTTCAAACCTAAGTGGACAGAAGTCAGGAACCTTTGAAGCTACCAAACATAGAACGTTATATACTTTAAACACATATACTAGTGCATCTATAAAAACTATTTGAATATCATTGAAAAGTTACTTTATTTTAGTAATTCAGTTCAAAATGTGAAATTCATATATTTACTAAAGCCAAAAATCAGTGTCTCAGAAAATTAGAATATTATATAAGACCAATTGGTACTTTTGGTATGCAGTGTGGGCAGTGTGCCAAGTCCTGCTGAAAAATGAAATCCTCATCTCCGTAAAAGTTGTTATCAGAAGAGAGAAGCTGTAAGATATGAAGTGCTGTAAGATTTTGTGGGAAAACAAAACTGCACTGACTTTAGACTTGATAAAAAAAACACAGTGGATCATAAATTAAGAAATAAAAACTTTGAATGAGAAAGTGTGTCCAGACTTTTTCTTTTCACTGTATATCGGCAACCTCTGTATAAAACCTTTAGAATTAGACATTGTATTGTCACATTTTTCTGATCCATCACATATTTTTTTAGGGTTTATATATATATTTTTATCTTTTTTTTTTATTTCTCTAGCTTTAATAATAATTTACATAGACACCTCATTACAGGCTGGAGTATAATTCAGCGTCGCCTCCATATTGGTTGGGTTTCCTCACAGCAGAACCTTATAAACGAGGAGTTAAAGAATTAAAGAATAGCTTGACTGCAACTCAAGTAAAATAAACTGATAATACAGCTTTGAATTTTATGTCATGTTATGTTTACACTATTTGACAGGCTTTATAAATGTACTAACTAGTTTGTTTTAACTGACTTCTTTTCAAAGTGGGTCCAAGAAAACACTTTGTGAATACACAAGGAAGTATTTCAGTATGAAAGCAGGTATTTGTAATGTGTGACAGCGTCCTGAATCGTTACTACATCTCTGCCTTTTGTAACAAACCAAACCGTGTGAAAATTGGTAGAATAGTGATTATTAAAGCTGTATTTTACACCAGCCTCAGTACAAATAAATGCACTGCGCATAGGAGACCCATCCAATATGGCGGATGCGCTGAACATCAGCTTCAATAGGCGTTAGTCTATGAGGTGTCTATGTATATTATGTCTATGGTTACAGTTATATACTCTCAGTACTGAAGATGCTGCTTACTCTTTACAGTGTGCAGCAGTCAGAACCCACTGCTGGTGAATCAGAGTTCCCCCACAGATATGATGAGCCTGGTTTTGGATGGAAACCATCCACGGCTTCACCTTCTTCACCTCGCGACCTCCTACGATAGAGACGTTCATGCAGGCTGCACAGAGAATCAACAATCATTACAGAGATAAAACATATTCAATTCAGAGCTGAGCAATATACTGATATTTTATTGTATCTTGATAAGAGGTGGGCAATATGGCCCTAAAATAATATCACGATACTTCATGCTATAACGATACTCCTGGTGATATGACAAAATATTAAAAACAATATTTCAAGAATACACTATTGTGACAAAATTAGAATTTTATTTGATGACTGCATACGATATGGTATGATTTAGAACACCTCTAAGTGATATTAAAAAATACAAGAATTGTATCAGATTTGTAACAGAAGTCAATGTTCCAGAATGATCAGTCATGAAATTAATAATAATAAAGCACTCCAAATATCTCCATATATCCAGGATATATAAAGTAAAATAAATGATACTGGACAGATATAATCTCTATAGTCTCTAGTAGATATATAATGGGAAATAATGAGAACAGTGTGATTTTTCTTTTAATAAAAACAGTAAAAACATGTAGCAAAAAAAGTAGTACCCTGATGTGATAATAAGGGATGGGTAAAATGGCACCATATTTCTGGGTATAATATCTTATAATATCTTATAATATCATTCACCATATTCAAAAATGTTGTCAATATTATTGAGTACGATATGATATAGCACACCTCTAATTGTGATATTAGATATTTTATTGTCATATTGAACATATGCTTTAATAAGACTGAATAAGAGAGTGTAAAATGCATGATATTAGTATAGTATTTAAATGGCAGAATCTACACAAACAAATACTATAAATCGTGAAAATGTTTTTTAAAAATATTGTGATGAAATATTTTTACCATATCTTTTTTACTTCTATATATAAAATGATTAAAACCACTGAAGAATCTTTTAAAATAAATATAAAATTAAATATATTTCAAAAATAAATAAAATCAGTGTCAAGAAAACCACCTGTTTTTTATTATCAAACCCAGGACTGGCATATTGCTAAAGAATTCTGTTAAAAATACAAATATTTTTCTTCATTTAGCACTCTGAAAGATAAAGTTGTGCAGTTTAACAGTACTATTTGTAAAAAAAAAAATCAAATATTATAATATAAAATATACACTAACATTATATAAATATAAAAATTAAAATTACTGTTTTTTAAGTCTATTCGATTTATGTCACAAGCCATCCCTAAACAGTAAAATAAACATGACAAAAGTGTCGTAAATTACATAAAATTACTAAAAATGAACCTCTTATTTGCCTCTTTGGCTCTAGTGCTGTTTTTTTTCCGGTGCAGTGGGCGGAGCTAAGCTATTCTTTCATTGGTTTAAAAAATTCTTTGCCTTATTTTTAGTCTATTCTATTTAAAAACGGGACTCATTTAGTGTTATGTGCATATGTCTGTTGTAATGGATGAAAGATAAAGTTGTGCAGTTTAATAGTACTTTTAGTAAAAAATAATTCACTTATAGATTTAAAGTATTTTTTCACAATTTTTACATTGACAAAAATCATATATGAAAATAAATCAATACAACATATCACTTAAAAACAGCTTAAAATCAGTGATGTGTAAAAAACATAAAATATTTTTTCAGTCCTACTTTCTCATCACTCTTTTAATCCATCCTGTGAAAAATTTGTTGATTTTTAGCTAATTTTAGCATATTTTGGACTGAATGTCACATTTATATGAAATAAAAAAAGTTGTTTTAAATCAAAAGGTGTTTTAAATCTAAAAATCAGGAAAATGATCTTACCAGCTGCTCCTAAACAGATGAAGAGGAGAACAGAAGTAAATAAAATACGGTTTTGGCTGTGATTAAACATCGTGTTTAATCAGATCTTTAGAGAAGTACAGAAGAAGCTGGATGTGGAGGAACAGCGAGGTGGATCTTCAAAGCTGGAGGAAACCGTCGCTACAATCACTGTGGTTTCTTTTCTTTTAGGGTGCAGAAATGTGTTGGGTGGGTGCAGGCGGTGCCCTTCACACTGTTTCCATTAACACTTACAAACCTGACATCTGTGAGAGGTTTAAAAATGAGTTTAAAAAGAGTTTTAAAAGTAAAAAAAGGGAATTTGAAAGGGCTGCAACTACAATATTAAAAGTAAAAATGCATTTACTTAAAAAATGTTATTAGGCTTTTTTTTTTTGACTAGCCATTATGCCTAAAGTGTACGTTAATTTAATTGTTAATTGTTTTTTTTGGTTACAGCAAATGCTTATCCATAATAATTACAGTATAATTACATTAGAATTTAATGGGTAGATTAATAAAATTGATTTGTATTTATTTTTCTTTTAGATTACTTTTTTTAAGGATAATTAAACGCCTTGATTTTAGCTGATTTCCCCCTCAGCTCAAATTTGAAAAAAAAAAAGGCTAAAAAAAAGGGAGAAGTAGTGTGGGAGGGGAACTGGGTGATGTATGGGTTTAGTGGTGGGACAACAGGAGGAAGAGCAGATTGGCTGAGTTGCACAGAATAAAAGTTTGGGAGGGTAACTGGGTGATGTATGGGTTTAGGTGTGGGGCAAGAGGGAGAGCTGATTGGCTGAGTTGAACAGAATAAAAGTGTGGGAGGGGAACTGGGTGATGTATGGGTTTAGGGGTGGGGCAGGAGGAAGAGCAGATTGGCTGAGTTGCACAGAATAAAAGTTTGGGAGGGGAACTGGGTGATGTATGGGTTTAGGTGTGGGGCAAGAGGGAGAGCTGATTGGCTGAGTTGAACAGAATAAAAGTGTGGGAGGGGAACTGGGTGATGTATGGGTTTAGGGGTGGGGCAGGAGAGAGAGCTGATTGGCTGAGTTGCACAGAATAAAAGTGTGGGAGGGGAACTGGGTGATGTATGGGTTTAGGGGTGGGGCAGGAGGGAGAGCTGATTGGCTGAGTTGCACAGAATAAAAGTTTGGGAGGGGAACTGGGTGATGTATGGGTTTAGGTGTGGGGCAGGAGGAAGAGCAGATTGGCTGAGTTGCACAGAATAAAAGTTTGGGAGGGGAACTGGGTGATGTATGGGTTTAGGTGTGGGGCAAGAGGGAGAGCTGATTGGCTGAGTTGAACAGAATAAAAGTGTGGGAGGGGAACTGGGTGATGTATGGGTTTAGGGGTGGGGCAGGAGAGAGAGCTGATTGGCTGAGTTGCACAGAATAAAAGTGTGGGAGGGGAACTGGGTGATGTATGGGTTTAGGGGTGGGGCAGGAGGGAGAGCTGATTGGCTGAGTTGCACAGAATAAAAGTTTGGGAGGGGAACTGGGTGATGTATGGGTTTAGGTGTGGGGCAGGAGGGAGAGCTGATTGGCTGAGTTGCACAGAATAAATGTGTGGGAGGGGAACTGGGTGATGTATGGGTTTAGTGGTGGGACAACAGGAGGGAGAGCTGATTGGCTAAGTTGCACAGAATAAAAGTTTAGGAGGGGAACTGGGTGATGTATGGGTTTAGGTGTGGGGCAGGAGGGAGAGCTGATTGGCTGAGTTGCACAGAATAAAAGTTTGGGAGGGGAACTGGGTGATGTATGGGTTTAGGTGTGGGGCAGGAGGGAGAGCTGATTGGTTGAGCTGCACAGAATAAAAGTGTGGGGAGGGTAACTGGGTGATATATGGGTTTAGGTGTGGGGCAGGAGGGAGAGCTGATTGGCTGAGTTGCACAGAATAAAAATTTGGGAGGGGAACTGGGTGATGTATGGGTTTAGGTGTGGGGCAGGAGGGAGAGCTGATTGGCTGAGTTGCACAGAATAAATGTGTGGGAGGGGAACTGGGTGATGTATGGGTTTAGGGGTGGGGCAGGAGAGAGAGAGCTGATTGGCTGAGTTGCACAGAATAAAAGTGTGGGAGGGGAACTGGGTGATGTATGGGCTTAGGGGTGGGGCAGGAGGGAGAGCTGATTGGTTGAGCTGCACATGATAAAAGCTAAAAGCATTTTTTTAAAGGTTAGGAAAGGTTTATAAAAAATTGAGTAGGATTAGTATGTTTTATTACTTTAAAGAAACACATTTCAGCTACTAGTGAAATGAAAAAATAAATGTGGTTTAGGGTTTAGTGGCTCTTTAAGTAAAATATAGATTGGAAATACTCTAAAATGCTATAGAGTGAACAGTATAGAACAAAGCCAGAATGCAGAGTTAGATTTAGTAGTTCAGAGAATTATGCTTGCTCTTACAGCCTACAACATATACAGCCACTTCAGTCTTCAGTTTCTGAATCAGTTTCTCTGATTTTGCTATTTATAGGTTTATGTTTGAGTAAAATGAACATTGTTGTTTTATTCTATAAACTACAGATGCAGAGATGCAGATCTTTCAGACCTCAAGTTCATATTCATAAAGTTTTAGGAATTCAGAAATTAATATTTAGTGGAAAAACACTGGTTTTTAATCACAGTTTTCATGCATCTTGGCATCATGTTCTCCTCCGCCAGTCTTACACACTGCTTTTGGATAACTTTATGCTGCTTTACTCCTGGTGCAAAAATTCAAGCAGTTCAGTTTGGTGGTTTGATGGCTTGTGATCATCCATCTTCCTCTTGATTATATTCCAGAGGTTTTTAATTTGGTAAAATCAAAGAAACTCATTCAGATGTTCACCTGACTTAAAACAGTTGAATAATGTGCAATTTTACAAAAAAAAACAAACTCTAAATCTATTTGACTTGAAACTAATTGTGGGTTCACAGTGTAGACTGTACAGTATTTAGTACTGTGTGAAAGAGGTGATTTGATTTAGAGTTTCAGTTTTCTTTATTTGAGGTTTGTTTTTAGAGTAGCAGAGGAAACAGAAGTGTAAAGTAAAGTGAGATACACTGTAAAAATTATTCAGTGGCTCAACTTAACTCAGTTAAGTTGAAATACATACAATTTTAAGTTCATTTAACTCAACTTAGTCAAGTTATCATTTAGATTTGACTCAGTTAAGTTGAAATACGTACAATTTTAAGTTCATTCAACTCAACTCAGTCAGGTTATCATTTTCTTTGACTCAGTTAAGTTGTAAATATATAGAATTTTAAGTTAATTCAACTCAACTCAGTCAAGTATCATTTAGATTCCACTCAGTTAAGTTGTAAATACATACAATTTTAAGTTCATTCAACTCAACTCAGTCAAGTTATCATTTAGATTTGACTCAGTTAAGTTGAAAATATAAAGAATTTTAAGTTCATTCAACTCAACTCAGTCAAGTTATCATTTAGATTTGACTCAGTTAAGTTGAAAATATAAAGAATTTTAAGTTCATTCAACTCAACTCAGTCAAGTTATCACTTTGACTCAGTTAAGTTATTAAACTTAACTGAGTTTTGTTCACACAACAATAATTGAATTAACTCAACTCAAAACGGTATGAACCAACACTGTAGAAAGAGCACTGACAAGTGTAGTGACTAAAAGTTGGTTAAAATCAAAATTTCATTGGCTCAACAAGCATTTTTAAGTTTTCAGGTTGAAGTTCTCTAAACTCATTTTATTGAGTTGTACAGGCTGGTAAGTTCACTCAACTTAATAATATGAGTTCTCCAGACTAAAACACAGAATTACTTAGAGTTATTTAGAGTGTACAGATGGAACAGGAGGAGGTGGAGCGATGTGACGGGGAAATTTTGTGAATAAGAGCGGCTGTAGGAAAGTTGAAGAACTCTGATGTTTCATCCTGTCTCTCCAGAGATTCCCTCATTACCAGCGCAGTCATTAACAGCGGGATAAGAGCTGCAATAGGTAAGACTTACAGGAAATCTCAGCAGGCTGCATTAAGAACCTCGCTAAGACGGATAAAAGCTCACTGAAAGCCTCCAGCAGCTGCTTTTCACACCTCGAGCTGTTTTTCTCCAAAGCGAGAGCTGCAGAGGTGAAGACATGCCTGTGCTGTCTGTCTGCTCAAACCTCAGAAAGGTGTGAATCTGAGTGGGTGGTGGCGTCTGTGAGCGGATGAATCGGAACCTAGCCGCTGTGCTTTCCTCCGAGTGCTCTAGCTGCTCAGGTAATGATTCATCCGCAGCAGCTCGAAAAAAGGGGTGATTGACTTCACACGTGTCGGAGGAGGCGTTTGCTCGTCGCATCCTCCAAGGGTCACGGGCGTCACCGGTGATGGGGACGCACAAAGGGGTGGGACAATTGGATATCCAAATTGGGAGAAAATGGGGAAAAATCAGAAATAAAATTATAAATTTTTTTTTTTTTTTTTTTTATAATTAAAAATTTATTTTAATCCTTTCAGATCTGAATTATGTGTCACTGTTGGAAAAAAAACAATCCTATTTTCTCTCTGTAATGCACACAAATCAAGACTCTTATATTATATTATAATATAAATATACATTAAGATTAACTCCAATTAACTAAAATAACTAAAGTAACTGTTTTTTTTTTTTTACGTCTATTGGATTCATTACATTACATTACATTTCATTTGGCAGACGCTTTTGTCCAAAGCGACTTACAATAATGAAGTACAAAAGTAATAGGAATTTAGATAGGGCTTAAAGGAGGTCAAAGGGAAATAAAGGGATAGAGAAGTGAAGGAGGGGAAGAAGGAAATGGGGTTAGTGTGTTAGAGGTGTTAGGAGAGTAAGTGCTCTTTGAAGAGCTCTGTCTTCAGGATTCATGTCACAAGCCATCTATAACCACTAAAACAAATATGAAAAACCTGTGTTTGAAATGACATAAAATGATTAAAAATTAGTGCTTTTAATTTGCGTCTTTGGCTCTAGTGCTTGTTTTATTTCCAGTGCAGTGGGCGGGGCTAAGCTATTGTTTCGTAGGTTTATAAAAAAAATTATTTGGCTCATTTTTAGTCTATTCTAATTAAAAACAGGTCTTATTTAGTGTTGCGTGCAACGAAACATTTGAGCAAATAAGAAAATACATGATGTCCATTGTAATGGATGCAGAGTCTGAACGGGTTAAATATATATATAGTTCAGCAAACATAAGTTTGTTCACATTCATAAAGTTTTAAGAGTTCAGAAATCAATATTTGGTGGAATAATCCTGGTTGTTTTTTAATCACAGTTTTTGTTTTTAATGCATCTTGGCATCATGTTCTCCTCCACCAGTCTTACACACTGCTTTTGGATAACTTTATGCTGCTTTATTCCTGGTGCAAAACTTCAAGCAGTTCAGCTTGGTTTAATAATGCTTGCGACCATCCTTCCTCTTCCTCTTGATTATATTTTCCAGAGGTTTTTCATTTGGTAAAATAAAAAAAAAAAATAACTCATCATTTTTAAATGGTCTCTTATTTTTTTATTATCCAGAGCTATATATTATAATATTATGTGATATATTTCTTCTTTAGTGTGGGAGTATAACTATAAAGGAAAATAGGTGTGGATTTATAGATATTCCTGGAATGATCATATTTTAATTTTTTTTGTTCATCTTCATTTGGTTCAAAAGAAAAAATGTTTTATTCATGCGAAAAAGAGCAGAAAGGATATAAGGCCTTAGTAATGGAATGAAACTAGAAGAGAATAGAAGAATAGATATAAGAAGATTTAAGGCATTATTATTAATAATAATTGTTGCATCACCTGTCCCTATGATATAAAAGCGATTATTTAATTTAAAAGCTACATTAAAAGCTTATTTAATCTGGGCCCCCTAGTGAATGATGCCATTTGAAGATAATGGAAGACATTTTAACATTATCATTGATGAGTGGTACTGAATGTCACATTTCTGCATGATGTTCTTTATCTATTTCCAAATCAATCAAAGGGTGAAAAGAAGAAAGGACTTTACGAGCAGATTTCGTCAGTCCTCTCGCGAGTCTTTTTTCAATGATCCGTGATTGCTTTCTCAAAACGCCGCAGACAGCGATGCTCTTCAGCTCTTCAGCTCTTCAGTGTCTGGGGAGTCTTTGAGTCTGATCTTGGACTGAGGAGCACAGTCGTTGCTCGCTGAGGCAGGAAGCCCACAGTGTAAGTGGGATGAAGCAGCGGGAGCTGGCAGTGGAGCTCAGCTGTGACGAGATCTTTAGCCAAGCCTCGTGTTCCTCGTCTGCCACCGTATAACCCCCTAGCAACAACCTCGCTCTTCGGAGCTTTACTCTTAACTGCGTCTTGTCAGAGTGATGGATATAGCAGATTTCTCTGAGCTCGCCTGAGCTGAATTAACCCTTTAAACAACCTTTAACGTAAAGCATGAATTAAACACTGCTTCATTTATATTAGCAATTCCCATTTTAATTAATAGGGACTCCCTCTATTACTAGTGATGCACCCCAACACCAGGAGGGTGAACACTAGCACATGCCTTCTCTGATGCAGCATTGCCGAGTAGCATCACAGCGCTAACGTTCGAAGAAAAGCGCAGTGAGTATGAGGGGAAAGAGAGCAGTCTACTGTACCCACCCAGAAAGAGAGAGCAAGACCAATAGTGCTCTCTCTCTCTCTGGGCTCCGACAGCTAATGGCAAGCTGCATGACCGGGATTCAAACCAGCGTTCTCCTCCCGATCATAGTGCTAGACCATCTAAAAATGTAAAATTAATTTAATTAAATTAGAACAAGGTGTTTTCAATCAGTGAGCTGACAAAATCAGGTGTGAGTGGGCGGAGCCTGTTAATTAAAAAAAAAAAAGGGATCTATCAAAAGCCCTATCCGGACAGGATTGGTATCTCAGGGGGTTCTGGGGTAATTTTCTCTTTTATGTGTTTTTTTTATCCTCTGTGATTTTATTCCCATCCAGAACGATCATGTACCTGTTTTTCTCAGACGTCCTCTGATAAATAAATTACAGGCTGAATTATCTACTGTTTTTCTCTGAACTCCGTGGTCCTCCGGTAATTTTAGTCCCGTCCGGACGCACATCTCTTTCATCTCCTCGCGTTTAATAAAATAGCTATTTTAATAACGGAGATCCACGTTAAAAACTCAACAGTGAGTGGAAATAGAGGAGCTACTGTCATGCCACGCCATGTCATGTGACCGAGAAAGCCTAAAAACTCACTGGTTGTCCTGTTTTTTCAATTGCAGTCCGGATGCAGGAGTTTTATCACTGAGTGGAAGTGTGAAATACTTTTCATAGACGTCCCCCTGAGAAACTAATGGATGAAATTTAAGACCATTGAAGAAAGATCACTTCACGAGCAAGACATTTAATAGTCGGCGAGATCACAAAGAACTCTGGGACAACTTCTAAGCAACTATTGCTGTTGTCTGCAGTTTTGCATGTGGACAAGCCGGAAGGCTACTGGAAAAATGTTTTGTTGATGGATGAGACCAATCTTTTGTCTTTGTCTTCTTTTTTGGAGAAAAGAAAACAATGCATTCCAGCATAAGAACCTTATCACATATGTGAAACATGGTGGTGGTTGTATCATGGTTTGGGCTTGTTTTGCTGCATCTGGACCAGGATGGAGTGCTATCATTGATTGAACCATGAATTCTGAATTATATCAGAGAATTGTAAAAAAAAAAAAAAATATCAAGACATCTGTCTATGAGTTGAATCTCTAGAGAAGGTGGGTCATGCAGCAGGACAATGACCCTAAGCAAACAAATCGTTCTACTAAAGAACGGTTAAAGAAGAATGGGCTAAAATCATCTTGAAATGGTCTTTTAATCGTTTATGTATGAAGTTTTTTATTGACACCAGGCTGGTGTATCAAACCAGAACTCTGCAGCAGCTGATTGGCTGTGGGGTATCTTTGGTGGGTAACGGAGGCGTACGGTTTGCCGTTGTTGTTGTCTCTTGCTGTTATTAGGATATGGTATTCTTTAATGGTTCATTATACGTTCGTTACCCATGGCTCATTTCACTTGCACTATTACTTTACACTTGCACTATTATTTTAATGGCTTCCTGGTGGTTGCTAGGTTACAAGAAGGCCAATACTTATGGAGATGCATTCCGAATGCCGTTATCATAAGAATGCCTCTGAGCCAATCACATTGCAGGGTTCTGAACTGAATGTGCTGTAATATTTCTGGGTTGCACTTCTGCAGGTCGGCTATTCTGCCTTTCTTCCCTTGAAATCCTGGAGCCAATTTGCTTTTTGATGCCAACTCTTCAGTAAAAACCTCATAAAGGCAAAGGAGAAGCTCCTCAGTCTGAGCCTGACCGAGGAGAGGGGGTGGATAATAGGCTGCTGGATGGATCTGATTTGTCCCCCGTTCACCACCGATGACAGATGACACACTGGACAAAGAGGGAAGACTTGTGTGTAATCATTCTCATTTCTCGGGCATGTCCAGCTGTGGAATTTTAATTAACAGCGTCGGACTTCATTCCTCGTCCTATGGCTCCGGCTCGCTGATTAAAACTGACAGTAGCCAGGGCTCTTCAAGATAAGGGGGAATTTATAGACCCCTCTGGAAGGATGCAATCGCATTTCAGCCTGCAGGGCCTTTTTAATTCATCGTGGGATTAGACTGCTGTAAGGCTTAAATCAGGTGCTTCAGTAGCTCAGTATGTTTATTCATAGATGTAAATATCTAAAGGGCTCTATCAAAACCACAGAAATATAAATATAGAGGGGTACGGTAAGTTAGAGGAAGTTACCGGTTGTTGGTCAAGGTTTTTACACCGTTGGGTTGTTGAGTTAGCTGAGTAAATCTACACAACACGAGAAAAGTATTTGCTCACCCATCTAAATCGTTGAAACTTGAGGTGTTCCTGAATCACTTCTATGTCCATAGGTGTTTAATAAAAGCAGCAGCTAGCGCTAGCGATGCAGACTGCTTCTACAAACATTAGCAAAAAAATGGGTCTCTCTCAGCCATGTAAACTGGTGGATATTCTGCCTGAGAATGAGTTCAGTTATTCAACTCAATGTTAAGTAAATTAAGCAAAAAGTACTTAGCCTAGACTTTGTATTTCTTGGCAATTCCAGAGCTGGACACTGGATTCAAGGTCCAATTTATTTATTTTTTATTTATACTGCCAAATTTACCCAACCGACTCATTAGGTTCCCTCCTATCACTAGTGATGCCTCAACACCAGGAGGGTCCTCCAATATATTTGAAGTCAGGGAAAAGTGTCACATCTTGGCCTCGTCTCGTGTCTCTGTGTGTCTTCCCCACGTGACCTGTGCTCCCCTGTGTCTCCCGTCTCAGTACTTTTCCACCTGTTTCTCATTTGTAGCTCCGCCCCTTCCCCAGGTGTTTCCAATTCCAGTGTGTTTCATGTTACTATAAATAGCACTCCTCTGCCACTTTGTCTCCGTCGGTCTTTGCACTAACCTCTGTTGTTTTGTCTCTCTGTGTTTCTCCGCGTTTCTATAACCCTAGCTCCATGTTTATTCCTAGTTTGTTTCCTGTGCTCCTTATTTCTCTGTTTATCTCCAGTTTATGTTTCCAGTCCCTTGTTTATTTCCGTTAACTCCTTGTATTTAACCCTGCTTTGTGTTTATTAGTTTATTCCCTTGTATTTATTTCCCTGCCCTGTTTGGTTTGTTTATTTTTATTATATTCTCTAGTTTGTTTTAGTTCTCTGGTTCCTCTCGTTTGTTTTCTGGTTCTTTTCAGACATTTAGCTTTTTCCCTAGTTCATTGTATATATCTCCCTGTTCCGTGTTTTAGTGTTTACTTGTTTCTTTGTTACTTGTTATTTATTTATTAAATTATTATTTATTGATTTCACCCTACCTGCACTTGTGTCTGCCTCCTCGTCTCCCTGCCTGGGTATTCCTGACAAAAAGAGCTCAATCTACCCACCCAGTGAGAGCAAGGTCAATTGTGCTCTCTCGGGGCTCTGGCAGGTGATGACAAGGTACATGAATAGGATTCGAACCAGTGATCTCCTGATCATAGGGGCATCTATCTATCTATCCATCCATCCATCCATCCATCCATCCACAGGGGTTGGACAATGAAACTGAAACACCTGTCTAATTTTAGTGTGGGATATTAGGTTTCATGGCTAAATTGGAGCAGCCTGGTGTTCAATCTTCATTAATTGCACATTGCACCAGTAAGAGCAGAGTGTGAAGGTTCAATTAGCAGGGTAAGAGCACAGTTCTGCTCTAAATATTGCAATGCACACAACATTATGGGAGACATACCAGAGTTCAAAAGAGGACAAATTGTTGGTGCACGTCTTGCTGGAGCATCTGTGACCAAGACAGCAAGTCTTTGTGATGCATCAAGAGCCACGGTATCCAGGGTAATGTCAGCTCAGCATACCACCAAGAAGGACCAACCACATCCAACAGGATTAACTGTGGACGCTGTAAGAGGAAGCTGTCTGAAAGGGATGTTCGGGTGCTAACCCGGATTGTATCCAAAAAAACATAAAACCACGGCTGATCAAATCACGCAGAATTCAATGTGCACCTCAACTCTCCTGTTTCCACCAGAACTGTCCGTCACCACAATCAATTATTGTGCACTAAAACCAGGTGTTTCAGTTTCACTGTCCAACATCTATGTATCTATCTATCTGGTAGATGATCTGAGTGTATACTGTACTGTATTTTTACTGTTGATCAGTCAGTAACTAAAGTCTCTGAGAGCGGTTTGTATTATATATGCACATCAATAATACATAAAGGCCTCCCAGTGGGCTCTAAATGAGGTTGAAGTTCGCCTCAGAACAGAACACAAGGGAACCATCTTTCTCTTAGCTTTTCTCTTCACTCGCGCTTTAAAATGCATTCGCAAAGTGGGGCGATGAATACGTCTAAGATACAGACTTTTACAAGCACATATTTCCTTCTGAAGCTTCAAGTGTGGTCCACTAACTGTGGAATGAGGCCACGGCTGCTTCAGTGCTTAATTGAGCAGAATCTTGTAAAGTAAAAGAGGTCAACTAATGCATCTGTTTAGAATAAAGAAATTACAGTGGCTCGACTTTCGATTAAGACGTTATTCTTTATGCATCACCTCTGTGGCGTTCATCCATTCAGCATGTGTTCTGCAGCAATTGTTCTGCACACCTGAGCTCGCAATTAAATTCAAGGATTCAAGGATTCAAGGAGATTTTATTGTCATTCGCATCTTATGTGGTACATGAGGTGGAACGAAATTGTGATCTCACGATCCAGTTTACACCCAGGAGCTGTTATTAAATAGATATATAGATAAAAGTACAATAAAGGAATACAATAAAAATAGAATATACAAAATAGTTAAAGATAAATACCCCAAAATGAAATAAATAGAAAGAGTAGACAGGTTGCAAGTCCAGAGTGCAAATGTGCTATAGCAGCATGAAATGAATTAGAGCAGTAGAAAATAAAGTGTCTCAGTGCGGGTAAAGTGACCGTGTTTGTGCAGTAATTGTCCTTGTGTGTCAGTGCAGTGTGTTGTTAAGTGGAGTTTAAGAGTCTTACAGCTTCCGGAATGAAGCTGTTTCTCAGTCTGGTTGTTTTGCACTTGATGCTCCGCAGCCTCCGTCCTGAGGGAAGCGGGACAAAAAGTGCATGTGCTGGGTGGGTGGGATCCTTCCTGATGCAGGTGGCCCTCTTCCTGCATCTGGAGGTGTAGATGTCCATGGTGCTGGGGAAGCTGACTCCAACAATCCTCTGTGCAGCCTTCACCACCCTCTGCAGAGCTTTCCTGTCTGCAGCAGAGCAGCTTCCATGCCACACGTTGATGCTGGTGCACACGACGCTCTCCACCACACATCTGTAGAAGGAGGTGAGGACTGCGCTCCCGAGTCCAGCTCGTCTCAGCCTCCTGAGGAAGTAGAGCCGCTGATGTGCCTTCCTGACCAGAGTGGAGGTGTTGTTGCTCCAGGTGAGGTTGCTGCTCAGGTGCACCCCTAAGTACCTGTAGCTGTCGACCACTTCCACCGCAGATCCTCCAATGTGCAGGGGGAGGTGGGCATGCTGGCCTCTTCTGAAGTCCACAATCATCTCCTTCGTCTTCTTTACGTTGATGCAGAGGTTGTTCTCTCTGCACCAACCCTCCAGGTGTTCCACCTCCTGCCTGTAGCTGGACTCATCTCTGTTTGTGATGCATCCAACCACTGCTGTGTCGTCTGCAAACTTCACAATATGACAGCCTGGATGGAGAGGTGAGCAGTCATATGTGAGCAGTGTGAACAGGAGGGGGCTCAGCACACAGCCCTGAGGGGAGCCAGTGCTGAGGATTATGGTGGGGGAGGAGATGTTGTGAATTCTCACAGACTGCGGCCTGTTGGTCAGGAAGTCTAGGACCCAGTTGCACAGCGAAGAGCTCAGTCCTAGTGAGGAGAGTTTATTTATCAGGGTCTGTGGAATCATGGTGTTGAAAGCGGATGTGAAGTCCACAAAGAGCATACGGACGTAGGAATCCTTCTGCTCCAGGTGGGTGAGGGCAGTGTGGACCACGGAGGAGATGGCATCCTCTGTGGATCGGTTCTTCCTGTATGCATACTGGTGTGGATCCACAGTGACGTTGATGGTGGCTTTGATGTGGGTCTGAACCAGTCTTTCAAAGCACTTTGTGACTATCGGAGTGAGGGCCACTGGCCGGTAGTCATTCAGACCTGTCACTGCGGAGCTCTTGGGGACTGGGATGATGGTGGCGGTCTTCAGGCAAGTGGGGACAGCTGCCTGGATGAGGGACGCGTTGAAAATGTCGGCCAGGACGTCCGAGAGCTGGTCTGCGCAGTCTCTTAGCACCCGTCCGGGGATGTTGTCCGGGCCAGCAGCTTTTCGGGGGTTGATCCTTCTCAGCGTTCTCCTTACTTCTGCTGGTGTCACGCTGAGGGGCTCCTCTCCTGGTGAGTGTGGGAGTCTGGTGCTGGGGGGTGTGTCAGGATTCTCAAAGCGGGCGTAGAACGTGTTGAGAGCCTCAGGCAGGGATGGGTCTTTGGAGCTTTGTGCAGCGTTGGATTTGTAGTCCGTGATGCACTTGATGCCCCTCCACATGCTCTGTGGATCCTGGGAGGAAAAGTGTCCCTGGATTTTCTGAGCATATGCAGCTTTTGCCCTCTTAACTCCAACAGTCAGCTCTCTTCTAGCCCTCCTGAGTTCGTCTGGGTCTCCAGACCTGAAGGCAGCATCCCTGGCTTTCAGCAGAGAACGCACCTCTGCGTTCAGCCAGGGCTTCTGGTTGGGGTAGCAAGTCACAGTCTTGGTAGTAGTGACATCCTCCACACACTTGCTGATGTACCCAAGAACAGCAGATGTGTACTCCTCCAGATCCAGCTCCCCCTCACACTCAGCAGCATCCCTGAAGACCTGCCAGTCTGTGCAGCCGAAGCAGTCCTGCAGCACAGCGTCGCCGTCACTGGGCCACACAGTGATGGTCTTCTGTGTGGGTTTGGAGCGTCGCAGCGGGGGGTGGTATGCGGGGACCAGCATGATGGAGATGTGGTCTGAAAGCCCGAGGTGGGGGCGCGGGAATGCCCTGTAAGCGTCTTTCACGGAGGAATAAACGCGGTCTAACGTATTATTACCTCGCGTTGGGATGTTCACGTGTTGGTAAAACCTCGGCAGCGTGTTCTTCAGTTCTACGTGGTTAAAATCCCCCGCTACCACGTAGAACGCGTCCGGATGCTTGTTCTGAAGCGAGCTGATGTTCTCATGGAGCTCCTTCAGCGCGTTGTTAGCATTAGCATCCGGCGCTATGTAAACAGCAATCACGAACACCGCCGAAAACTCACGAGGCAGATAGTGAGGGCGACACTTCACAGTCAGCTGTTCTGTCGCCTCGGAGCAGTGGCTGTTTACCAACACGCAGTTTGTGCACCAACCTTTGTTTATGTAGACGCACAAACCGCCCCCCCGGGATTTTCCAGATAAAAGGCTGCGGTCCGCTCGGAAGAGCTGCCGGCCGGCGAGCTGGAAGGCTGAGTCCGGCATGGTGTGATTCAGCCAGGTTTCCGTGAGAAACCTGGCTTACTTTTTTTCTTACTTGTAAAAAAATAAGGTAATTAAATAAATTGCAGCATCCTGTAGACACTGATAAAGGACTGTAGAAAATGGGAAACACTGTAAACTGTGCAGCAACAGATTCAGAGCTTTTGTCTTTGACTTTACTTTATCTACAGGGTGTTTCAGCTGTAGGTAGGAGCGTGTAATAGAGTGAGATTAAACACAGTGTGTTAAAAAAAATGTGTTTAAAAATATGAGTTTCGTGGTTATATGATATCCCTTTAGTTTTCATATTTCACAGACTCCAAACTCTGGTCCATATACAACCAAATAGGCAATTTTCTAAAAAACAAAACATGAAATTCAATGTAGAAGAATTGACAGATTCAAAAAAATTCAAAGACAAAAAATGAAAAACTTAATTTAGCTTAGAAATAGTATAAGCTATTTTTATTCATATTTTAAGTTGTAGCTTTAAATCCACACAATTTTAGTCCAAAATTCAGTTTTACATTGCATTATAAAAATTAATTTAGCAGACAAATTAAAAAATTTCTGATGTCCTGATCATAACTCCATATTCATCTACATGAGACACATGAACAAATATACAGAGTTTGGAGAATGAAACTGAAACACCTGGTTTTAGAGCACAATAATTGATTGTGGTTGATTGACAGTTCTGGTGGAAACAGGAGAGGTTGAGGTGCACATTGAATTCTGCCGTGATTTGATCAGCCGTGGTTTTATGTTTTTTTGGATACAATCCGGGTTAGCACCCGAACATCCCTTTCAGACAGCTTCCTCTTACAGCGTCCACAGTTAATCCTGTTGGATGTGGTTGGTCCTTCTTGGTGGTATGCTGACATTACCCTGGATACCGTGGCTCTTGATGCATCACAAAGACTTGCTGTCTTGGTCACAGATGCTCCAGCAAGACGTGCACCAACAATTTGTCCTCTTTTGAACTCTGGTATGTCTCCCATAATGTTGTGTGCATTGCAATATTTAGAGCAGAACTGTGCTCTTACCCTGCTAATTGAACCTTCACACTCTGCTCTTACTGGTGCAATAGTGTGCAATTAATGAAGATTGAACACCAGGCTGCTCCAATTTAGCCATGAAACCTAAAATCCCACATTAAAATGATGACAGGTGTTTCAGTTTCATTGTCCAAGCCCTGTATCTGCTAAGTGGTGATTAGAACTGATTAGAACTGCTGTTTTTGTATTTCATATTTGCTAAAGAACTTGAAGAGATGGATGGCTGTGGTAAAAATAGGTTTGATTGATGCCTGTAACATATATATTATATATTCTCCGTTACTCTCAGTGACATTTACTGGTCTAAACGTGTCACTGTGTCATGTGTTCGCAATTATACATCATATTTTTAGACACAGTTCATCTACTGAACCTTTCATTTCCTTCATCTCCTGACACCCAGGTTACAACCCACGTCTCATCACGTCTCACTGACGTCTCAACGTGGACGGCTGCTCACTACGTACAACTCCCACCGGTGAACTGAGATAAAGGACGCTATTAAGGCGGCACATCTTGCAATAAATGATGATCTTACTCCAGTCAAGACATTTTGTTAATGCATCCTAATGAGTGGCTTCTAGGCACAGTTGCCAGGTTTGCGGTTTTCCTCCCAAATTGGGCTTGTTTAAAAATCCAGTCGCCGGTGAAAATTCAGGGGTAGTGAGGTGCCAAATGTGTTATCATGTCTTTAATATTAATTATTAAATTAAGAAATAAAGAAAAACCTTGACTGAGAAGGTGTGTAAATAAGCATTAAAAATCACGGTTTCTAGTATCTGAATTATTGGCCATCTGGAGAGAACATTTTATTATGTGTATTAATATTCTGATATACAGTGAGCCTGTAAGCGTGTGGATGGACATTGGCATTCGATGTCAATTTTTGTGAGCAGAATTTCTGACATATTGTAATTTGAGCGGCGTGTTAGCCGCTAGTCTGGAGGACGGCGAGTCTGTGGTTTGGGTTCAGCAGGAAGAGTAATTGGCCTTGTTGAGCTGGGGGGCAGAGCTGAGTCACGAGGCAGCGAGAGTTAGAAGTTCTGTCAGACGTAAAAAAGACCAGAGCCGTTTTTTTCCTCAGTCTGTAGACACTCGCTCTTTCTCTGTCTCCCCCAAGGGAAGGCCATTCCAAGGGAAAGTGTGAGGAGCAGTGAGAGCGAGAGAGGCAGCAGGTACAACTTTATCTTACTCTCAGCAGGCTCTCATCTATAGTACCTCCACGCATGTGCTGCTGCCCAACGTACACTCCAAACTCCATTAAAGCAAAATGCAGGGAAATCTGACGGCAATGCATATCTTATTTTGCACAGCTACCGCTTTTCTTTAAGCTGTGCACTCCTAAAATATTGTTGTCTGGAATTTCTTTTATTTGTGTCTGCTTGGTGCTGGACGGTATGACCAAAAATGTACAGTATATCAGGGTATTTCTCAAAGAATCTGTATTTATTTTTTCTCTTGGTTCTCCAGCTAACAATTTAAAGTAGTAGTCTGTATTATTATAGAAGCATTTCTGAGTGGAGAAGAATATGGATAAAATATAGTGTTTAATGGTAACAGTGTGCTGAACCACCAAATAATATATTCATATTTAGATATTCTAAAAACTGGGGTTTCTGGTCGCTTTTCAGATCCAAAGAGTTCTTCTTCTGGCCACGTCACGCGTCTTTACGTATGTGCAGGGCCGCCGCTCTGCATACGCAGACAACGCAGCCAGCGTTAGGCCTCAACCATTTTGCAGTTGCAGGGAGCCAAATTGACTGAGAATGAAATGTGTTGAAATTATGACATTATTAAATTTAAAACCCAATGTGAATTATTTATGATACGCTCATCTTTTTTGTCTTTAAACATTGCATGGGGCACCTACTCTACTACTTAAAAGCGGCACGTTATTATTTTTGTGCATAATATAATGCCCCCACCCTATTGCCTGAAATGGCACGGCTCGGTTTGCTCTGTTGGTTGTTGCCAGATGTGACATTTTCCAGTCAAATAAATAATCAAAAAATGCATGGAGGCGCTAAATCTTGCGCATGTTTAACCATTTTTAAAGTGTATGTGGCCATTCTATACAAAAACTTGTCCAGTGCAATATTTGTGTAAGTTAAAAACTTAAAATAAAATAAACAAATAGGATGAAAAATCGTAACTTATCTGGCAACCTTAGTCCTAACTAAAGTAGCAACGCTACTTGAGTTTGGCAGGAGACAAGTTCACCGCGCGAAGTTGCTACTAAATGGTAATTCAACTATGAAGCGACGGTTTGAGTCTGGAGCTGAGAAGAAGAAGAAGCAGAAAGATGAGGCCCATGCATCCCTTTCTGGTGAGTAACTTCGATGATAAAGGTTTAAATAGTTTTGATTACTTCATGTTCAGTGGTGTTGCCTGAGCTAGTTACGTTGGCTTTGCTGATTTGGTAGCTTTAAACGCTTAACTAGAAACTAATCTGGGTATTGCAAGGCACGTGGCACGTTTGCAAATAGTAGTAGTGTAGTTTGAAGATTTTTAGTGACTTTAATAAAAAATTAATAAACAGAGTAGCCTACCTATTGACTAATGCCGTCAGTGCACTATCCAAATGGTCTGTATGACAGCAGGATCAGACAGCTCTATAGATTTTGACAGGCTGATATAAATACACCACGAATATAAACGATAATTTCATAACCTTTAAGGCTGGCTTGTGTAAATGACGTGTCCACTGCTTAAAATAGACATGCATCGTTTCATTTATTATTTATACATTATAAATAGTACTCTTGTGCTGTTCTTCACTGTTATTGGCCTTACTTATAACGTTGTAAATATTCACAGTTACATGTGTAATTTTAATAAATAGTAAAATTTTGCGTAAACCTTTTGTGTTTGTGTGTGTTTTTTTTTTTTGTTTTTTTTTTTGGGGGGGGGGGCCTGACCAGTTATGCTTAGGGCCTCCAAAACCTTAGCAGCGGCCCTGCGTATGTGTAAATAAGCATTAACCCTTTCAGACCCTGTGTCCATTACAATGGGCATCATGTATTTTCTTATTATTTCTTTTTCAAATGTTTTGTTGCACAGATCTGTTTTTAATCAGAATAGACTATAAACGAGCCAAAGAAAAGAAAAGATTATATACACATACATACTAATTGTATGTAATTTAGAACACTTTTTTTATTTAATTTTTTTTGTCTACGGATGGCTTGTGAACAAAAAGGTCAATATCAAAGCTGTCTGTCTGCCCATTAAGGACAATTGTTCCATCAAAGACTCCATTTCCCAGCATTCTCTGCCCATAAACATGTACAGCCCCTAAAAGAGGATCCGGATCAGTTTTACTGAACTCGAGCGGCTGGTGGAGCAACGGGGACTTCAGAAGAGGAAACTCAGAGCTCAGTAGCTTTATATTATATTCACTCATATTAAAACCAAAGAAACGAAGGAGTGAAGTTTCTGATTGAGTGCTCTCTCTCTCTCTCTCTCTCTTTTTGACTGAACATAACCTGGAATCGGATTCATCTGCTTTGAAAGAAGAAGACCACATCACACCCGCCCAGTTTAAAATGATTCTTCTTCCGCATGCTCGGTGCAATTACCCATTCTCACCAGAGAGGCCTTAAAAAGCCCCAAATCACAAAACTTACAGACATCAGCTTTAATTCAGTTCAGTTCAGTGTGTACTAAACCTATCCTACAAGCTACAGTATTACTATATTTAAACAGGGCTATAGTTGTTGCTTTTTTATGCACCTCGTATCCAGAGATTTATAAAGTTTTATAGAGTTATTCTGTACCCATGACCGATTCAGGGCTCATCTGTGGGACAAGAGTAACTGAGTGACTAATTCATTACGAAAGCTTTGGTCTTTGCTGTTGTTGTTTTTTTTATTTAACTTGGATAAAAAGACAGTGTATACAGTGAGGAACAGCAGCAGGAGCTTCTCAGATAAAGTGTTGTTCTTATTTCTCTTCAGGCAATACAGAGCAAGACGAGCGTTTAGTTAGACTCACAAGAGCTAAACTACCTACTACTACTACTTCTTTCCTGTGCGTTAGCTTATTATGCTAACTGGCTAGAGTTAGCTATGCTTTTTTTAGCTGTGCTGTTTTACGAAGCGCTTTGTAATCAGGACTGATTGATCAGTCAGCTGAGACCAGCATAAAGACTCAGCCCTCACTCACAAAGAGAGAGAGAGACGCTACAGGAGAGAGGAATGCTGAGGCAGAATGAACCATTAAAAGATTGTTAGTCACAAGTTAAGTGACTAGATCCCCACTGAGCAGCGTAGTTATGTTCTGAGTTGTTTTAGGTGTTGGTGGAGGGCATTAAACCTAAATAAATTTATGTTTTGAGTTCATTAAATCCCTGTGTCTGTGTATCTGTTTCTGTGCTTCCTGACTGCTGGGTCACACTGGCCACGCCCCATCCCCAGGAGCGCCGTCATTAAACAGACATTTTATCTTTTTAATCTAAAATATCTGAAAACGCTCCTCATTTCTGAAGTGTTTATCCATCTTACCCTGGTTACAGGCGCCTCCCACAGACTAAGCAGCGAATATTTTCTAAACATTTCGCTCATTCCAAGGACTGAGCTCGTACTCGAGTTTTCCAGCACTTTCCACACAATAGATAAAGCATATATTTAGCTAGAAATAAATCCTACCGTTCCCAAAACTGCAGCGTCATCATTCTCCGGTGAGGATCTGTGATTACTGGTGAAAAACAATAATAATCTCTCCTTCAAAGTTTCTTCTGTGACTCGTTTAGTGATTTATTTCTCAATTTTCAGTCATAAACGCGCGTTCTTAAGTTTAATCCAGCGTCCGACAGTGTGATAAATTCTCCATATTGAGTTTAGATACGAGGTCAGTGCGTGTTATAAACACAATGTTTTGAATCATTGATTCACTCAATGAGTCGACTCAATCCAAAGCGTCTGAACACCAAAGATATATATATATATATTTTTTTTTTTTTTACAGATAAACCTAGTTTTGAACCATTTCTTTGTCATCTGTAGTTTGATTTTTAGTAAGGGGTAAAATCGATTATAATTGAAAATCGAATTTTTTGTGAAAAAATTGAAGATAATTTTTTAAGGCCATAACCGCCCAGCACCATGTCCGCTCCCTGTGTCCCGCTGCTCTCGTCTGCAGGCGGTATGAATTTATCTGACAGAGTGAAGAGCTTTGAGTTGTTTCAACATGAAACAAACGCTAAGGTGAGAGTTCACATTCTCTTCCAGCTCTTTCACAGTTGTACCTGCCTTACACTGCAGTGCACACGACACAGTCCATTACTGTTACAATCGCTCTCACACACTCACTCTCCAGCCACACTGCTCAACATTTCTTTCTTTCTTTCTTTATTTAATTCATTATTTATTTCATTTCCATTCTAAACAACTTGGAGGACAAATCCTACTTCTAATTTGTACCTCTACCCCTTGTTTTCGAGTTAAATCCTCCCCATAAAAAGAATGGGACAACCCTTTAAAAACACAATACAGATCTAGCCCTGTTGGATAACTTGTTAACTTTGTGACGTATTGTATTGTATATTATCTAGTGGTGTCAATCGATTAAAAAATGTAGTCCGATTAATCACAACAAAATTCTGTGATTAACTCCGATTAATCACATTTGTTTTTCTTCAGATGCAATTTTTTATAGAGGATATTTAAATGAAAATAAAAGAAAGAATGTAAGAAATGTAAAATGCAATTATCTGTAAGTTATTTTAGTGGTGTCAGTTAAAATTATAGCATATACTTGTATGTTTGAGCCAAAATAGAGACATGGGATAAACACAGAGCACGTGCAGAGGAGGGTGAATAAACACAGGGAGAGACCAGAGAGACGCAATGACCGTAAGAAAATGTGACATATGGGGAGCTAAAATTTACGTTTATTAGCCTTTTCTCACACTTTAGCATGTGTCTGTCTTGTGTTTTCCCTTTTTTGGTCCTTCCAGCTCCTGTCCTCTGTTCTCTTGTTTTGTTTTTGGTCTTGTCTTCACCTTAGCCCCGCCCTGTCATCTGTAATCCCTCCTGTCTCATTTGTAACCCCGCCCCCTCGTTACTTTCACAGATGTTCCTTGTCTATATCTGTGCATTAATACCCCATGTGCTCTTTTGTTCTCGGTTTTGTTTTATGTAACATGGTGGAGGCAGGATACAAATGCAGGTCTCTTGTGTTTTATACATATATATATATATATACATATATATATATATATATATATATATATATGTATATATATATATATATATTAGGGGTAGGCGATATGGCTCTAAAATAATATCACGATATTTCAGGGTATTTTTACGATAACGATATACTTGGCGATATAGGAAAACATTAAAATAATTAATTAATTTCAGGAATATAGTATGATAGTATAACAGAATAATCATAATGTGGCAAAATAAATAATATAGCATAAAATAGTATAATGCAGCAAAATATATTGCAGAATATTTAGTGCATGCATATAAACTGCAAACTAAAACAATTATACAATAAATACACCTAAAGCTTCACAGTAAATAATAGACTACTTTTAAGACAGAACAGCCCTATTATCACGATTTTTAATATCACAATATTTCTGTATCACGATATATTGTATACGATATAATATTGCCCACCGCTAATATATATATTTATATATATATATATTTTTTTTAATGATAAACAAAGAACAAACACTAGGAAAGTAATACAAACGCTAAGGCTGGAGAAACAAAGACTATAAAACAAATAATTAACCATAAGACTAATAAGCAAACAAGCAAAATACGTTTTTTTTTTTTTTTTTTCGTTTTTCCGTTCCACCTTAAATTCTTCTTTAAGCTTCTGGTTGTTCATAATGAAGACATAAATGATCCTAAAAATTATTATTATTTTTTGTGTTATTATTTTAGGCACATTATCTTTGTCAACATCCATGATTTGGAGGAAGAGCAGATGACTTTTTTATTTTTATGAAAAATTTTAGGTCTGTCACGATAACGATTTTTTGTGAACGATATTTTGTCCGAGAAATTATTTTGATTAACGATATTGTTGGCATTTTTAGACCACTAATTTGGCACTAATAAAATGATAACATGATATCATAACAAAGGAATCAATTATTTTAAAGAAAACAAATTTTCCATTACTGTTTATGCACCTAATTTTGGAACTGCAGCCCCAGTCTGCCCCAGCTGGCCTGCGTTGGACCAGCATAAAGACTTTGCCTCAGCCTTCACTCAAGAGATACGCTGATGATGAGAGGAAGGCTGAGGCAACACGAACCTAAGAGACATTAAAGTAATTTTTCCTAATAAAGGTACGTTTTGAGTTCATTTACTCCCTTTACCTGTGTCTCTCTGTGCTCCCGCACTACCAGGTCACAGCAGCCACGCCCACAGTCACAATATATGTAAGTGCATTTTATAAGTGCGAACACAATAGACTCAATACCACGATTATTAAACTGATTGAAGTCATGTCAATTTATTGAACGGTAAGTCGATAATGTAGTTATTGATTAAAAACAAGGTCGCAGGAATCCCAGTCAACATTTTCCACAGTCAGTACAGATAGAAATAAAGGCCATGGACAAATTCCATGGCCTGAGACCCAGGCATTTTCTTGGTGTGCAATTTTAATTTCTTTTAGCTATTTACGATTAGTAGAACCTAAATGAATAAAAACTAAACTTTGCGTAATGTTGCCATTCTTTGCAAATCTTTGCCATTTGGGATCAGAAGGACCCAATTTGTCCAAATCTTAGCTTTGATGAGAATTTGTCCATGGCTTTTGTTTCTATCTGTACTGACTGTGGAAAATGTTGACTGGGATTCCTGCGACCTTGTTTTTAATCAATTAAGTATAATATTGTAATGTGACCACTAGATGGTACATGGTATTAGATGGAATTGGAATGAGGCCAAAGGGTTAACATTTTTAAAAATTAAGTATCGAGCTGCAGAGAAGCAGAAATGTAATGTCCCCATACGAGGACGCTGGGTCTTAAGAGAATATAGCAGCTGCCTGGTCTCAATGTTTGCCCTTTTATTTTAATGTATGCTTAGAACAAAACCCGCATCCACCTTAATGATCTTCATTCATTAGCTTCCCTACTGATTTAGAATTCCTCACACCATAGGGCATCATTACAGTGTTTGTCTTCTAACACACACACACAGACACACAGACACACACAGACACACTTAGAGACTGATAACGAGGACTCAGAGTCATTAGAGCTCATCTCCTCTATCTCTGATCTGCTGATAGAGGAGATAGAGATTAACTTCCCCCAGTTCACTCTAAACACTGATCTAATGAGGAAAGAACCGGGAGAACAGAACACCTGGAGAGGAGCACCGACACACCTGCTGATCAGATACCCTACTGATCAATCAATTATTAAAGGATCCATACTATGGAAAACAATACTCTTGACATATACTGTATTCTACTTACGTAAATCACTGCATCCCCGCTGATACAGAAACGAAGCTGTGCAGTTCTGAATAGTTTTAAAAGAATCAATGCATTTACAGCAACCAATCAGAAAACAGAACCATCATTCAGCTCTGGAAAAAAAGACCACTTAAAAATGACGAGTTTCTTTTATTTTACCAAATTAAAAACCTCTGGAATATAATCAAGCCTTCAAACCTTCAAACCAAGCTGAACTGCTTGAATTTTTGCACCAGGAGTGAAGCAGCATTAAGGTATCCAAAAGCAGTGTGTAAGACTGGTGGAGAAGGAGAACATGATGCCAAGATGCATGAAAAAAAAAAACTGTGATTAAAAACCGCCAGGTTTATTCCACCAAATATAGATTTTTATCTGAACTCTTAAAATCTCTTTATGAATATGAACTTGTTTTCTTTGCATTATTTGAGGTCTGAATAATAAATGCTCTAAATGACGATATTTTTATTTGGAATTTGGGAGAAATGTTGTCTGTAGTTTATAGAATAAAACAACAGTGTTCATTTTACTCAAACATAAACCTATAAAAAGCAAAATCAGAGAAACTGATTCAGAAACTGAGATGCTCTCTTCCTTTTTTCCTTTTATACATACAGAATATACTCCTAAAAACATAAGCCTTTTAAATGGTTCTCTGAGTGAAACCATAAAATACCTACTTTTGGTTCTATTAGAAAGCTATGACTACAAAACCTATGACAATAAAAACGAGAGAAAAACTTAAAAAATAAGTGACAAAACGAGTTTTAGAGTTGTATATCTAGTTGTACCTACAGAGTAATGAATGGAGATACTTTTCACACCTTGGACTATTGTTTTCTCCCCCATTTATTATAGTAAATCAATTTTGTGGTTTTAAACTGCATTTTATGTGCAATTTAATGCAATTTATGTGTAAATAAATTGTTCACATACGGTAAAACTTGTCATTGTCATTGTCATCATATTATGAGACACTGTTAAAATAAGTTCTCAATATGTTCTAGCGTGGTATATAACATATATATATCATATATATATATATAAAATATATGATATATATATATATATATATATATATATATATATTTATTTTTGGCAGTAGTAATGGTTTTGGGCTGGTGATTGATGGTTAGAATGGGGTTCTATAGATAAAGAATTTCAGCCTTTTTTTATTGAGGAGAAACGTGAACTGGAACAACACTGCTAATAAAACTGAAATAGAGAAAATCAGACTACAGTACAAACGAAAGTGTAATAAATCTATTCTCTGCAGGAAACAAGTGCAATTATTTGATTGGAATCAGAGAGTCGGGCATGATTTCCAAACATCAGGCCAGGGTCAAAACCAGAGAGCAGAAGCAAATCAGAAAAACGCGACAAACAGAACATCAAAAATAGGAAAAATAAAAAGATGCTCGTGGTAGACGCGGCTCAGAGAGACTGTGCAGAAAAGTGAGATAATTGCCTCCAAGGTGTGCGCTGTGGGCGTGGCTCGTTAGTCTGTTTTCTGGAGCACTAGTAATGATGCGTCTGGGGGCTTGGGAGGGGGCGTGGCCATGAAAACAGTAACGAAGGCTCCGTTAAATAGGTTTTCTACTCAATGAAAATCTTCACTAATTAGATTCAGTATCTTCCAAAAGTGAGTACATACTAAGGGCTGGGCGATATGGCCCTAAAATAATATCACGATATTTCATGGCATTTTCGTGATTACGATACTCTTGGCGATATGATAAAAATAAAAATAAAAAAACATATTTTAAGAATACCATACTGCAACAAAATGAAAATGATATTTTATTATTACATATCGTCGCTGTCCAATGAAAAACTCTTATCTCCAAAACAGCAACTTTAAAGGAGAGAAAAAAACTTGTAAACTTTCAAGAGGAGAAAGTCAATGTAAAAAGAGTTTATTTCAGGTCATTTTGAAGAGTTTCTATTGGTCCGTTAATCAAGAAATGTTGGTACAGTGTAAGGGACTTGGAGTTGGAAAAATGGAGATAAGTGTTTTTCATAGGACAGCGATGATATGATATGCAATTGTACTTGTAAATGAGATATTTAAAAAATAAAAGAATTTTATCATAATGCACTCCAAATATCTCCATATATCCAGGATTAAAGTACAATTAATGATACTGGACAGATATAATCTGTCTCTAGTGTATATATATATATATATATATATATATATATAAAATGGGAAATAATGAGAACAGTGCAGATTTTTCTTTTGCTAAAAACAGTAAAAAGTATTACCCTGATGTAATAATTAGGGGTGGATATGACACGATATTTCAGGGTATAAAATATAATATATATTATACGATATTAAAAAATGTTGCTGATATAATTTTGTATGATACGATATGGCACAGCCCTAGTGGAAGAGGAAGATGGATGATCACAAGCCATCAAACCACCAAACTGAACTGCTTGAATTTTTGCTCCAGGAGTAAAGCAGCATAAAGTTACCCAAAAGCAGTGTGTAAGACTGGTGGAGGAGAACATGATGCCAAGATGCATAAAAAAACTGTGATTAAAAACCACCAGGATTATTCCACCAAATATTGATTTCTAAACTCTTAAAATATTTTTATGAATATGAACTTGTTTTCTTTGCATTATTTGAGGTCTGAAAGCTCTGCATCTTTTTTGTTATTTCAGCCATTTCTCATTTTCTGTAAATAAATGCTCTAAATGAGAATATTTTTATTTGGAATTTGGGAGAAATGTTGTCTGTAGTTTATAGAATAAAACAACAATGTTTATTTTACTCAAACATAAACCTATAAATAGCAAAATCAGAGAAACTGATTCAGAAACTGAAGTTCTCTCTTCATTTTTTCTAGAGCTGTAAATAAGGAATATCACATTTCTACAATTATTAAAAAATATAAAGAATTGTGTCTTTAAAGAGGACATATTATATCTGTTTTTAAAATAGAATGATACGTCTATGGGCTCTACAATATATCAAAATATGTTCAGAAAGTTCTTTACACAGAATAACTCAAACAAAGATAAAGATAAAGATCTCACCAGCTCTTTTCTTACCAGTTTCAGTCCCTTTAAGAATCAGCCGTTTAAGGGCTCTGTCACTTTTATGCAAATAAGCTGTTAGCTTGTGCTACATGGCGAAACACAAACAAGCTAGTTCATAATTAACTGTGATAGAAGCACAAAACTCTATTTAAAAGTTCTTACATCTCCCTCATCTGCTGACTTGCCACAGACAGTAGTTACAGATCCCTCCCTCGGAAGAAGTCTGCTGGATAATACTGCTGTGTACTGTCTGAGCTTCTCAACCAAAATGACCGAAATAGAGCAGATCTAGTGGGAGGGGCTCTGATGGCGGTTTTCTTTATTGTGATGTCAGAATAAGGGCGGAGCATCCAACCAGCTCAGAGAAGCAAATGATTCCTGACACAAACTCTTTCAGCTGAGTTATAGAAAATTAATAAATGGATTTTTTTGGAAAGCCAAGTGGTAATACAAAAACATGCAAAAAAGCATAAGTATAGTTTTGTATAATATAATATAATATAATATAATATAATATGATATAATATAATATAATATAATATGTCCACTCTGTTTGCATCCACTCAGACTGAAAACAGAGAGATTTAAGAGGCCCTTAAGGAATCTGCGTCTGACATTTCAGAGATGATAAATCTCTTTTATTCCAAATGGCATTTACACCTTAAAATGCCTCTTCTAATGTTTTCCTCAATTATGCTTTATTCATGGCTCTCTAAAAGAAGCTGTTTTATCAGTTCTGTTCAAAGCTTTTACCACAGTTGTTAATCAGATATATATGCAGTTTAGTTTTGCAGAAGTTTTTTTAAACCTTTTTTTTTTAAAGCTGTTTTACATTTATTGTAAGGATGTAAAAATATTGACATTGCATCATATTGTATCTCCTCCTCATCTGAGTTTAATAGAGTTATTTTTAGTTCTCATTGTATTAATCAACACCTGGTTTGGTAAATTACTGGTAAATGTGGTAAATCAGCTGCTGACAGAACTGAACATAATAATATACACATGCTGGCTGTGGAGCATCCAGGTGAAGCTTGAGTTGATTCTTCAAATTCTACAGAAGTATTTTATTAAACACTAGTATCTATACTTCAACCTGAATAGAGTAATGAATGAGATACTTTTGATAAGAGCAAAAGGACAGTTATAACAATAGACTTTATAGGGATTTAATTGAGCATAAAGAAACCTAAACCCAGCACAGTAAACGTGTTACAGGATTTCTTCCTATTCCAGTCTTCCATTACACGCCACTCTCTGGTTTCCTCCATGGCGGACAGTGTGTGTATGATCTTTAATCGTGTGTGTGAGCGACGCTCTCTGGGAGGGAGGCTCATTTGGAACAAGTGGCAGGATGAAACGGAATGGATATGCAACTTCAAAAACCTTCCATATTTGGCACTGAGAAGCCTTGGGGAGAAGCCTTCATCACAGCGAATAGTGACTAGTGGACTGGTACCAAAGAGAGCTCCAGCTTCACAACTACAGCACCAATCAAAATCCAATCTGGACACACCTTAAATCCAGTAGGTTCTTTAAACGATGTAGAAAAACATATGGAATACTTTACAGGATTCTGGCGGGTCGTAAAACTTAAATATGGTCTTACATTGTCTTACATTTTATTGGTAATTTGCTGAAGGTATTACATTTTCAGACGGTGCGTTTAATGCCGGTGGGAAAACACAGTGGCTCACCGTAAACATCTAATCTGGGGAAAGAACTAACCTTAGTGGAGAGCCAGTTAACATTAGCGGCGAGTTAGCTAGCATACTAATGTTAGCGGCGAGCTAGCTACATTACCGAGGAGAGAACTAAGGTTAGAGGAGAGCTAGTTAATATACTGACCTTACTGGCGAGCTAGCTATGTTACCTAGGAGAGAACTAAAGTTAGCAGAGAGCTAGCTACCATACTGACCTTACTGGGGAGCTAGGTAAGCCACCGGACTATGATTATGACTACATTTTGGGATCTTAAATGTAATTTGACTTTTAAAATGGTGCAAAAACCCTGATTTAGCTAACAAAGAAATGTTAAACAAACCAAAATATTATTTATATTTTAGATTCTCCAAAATTAGATGATCAGTTTTACACATCTCTGCTGGATTTTCTCAGTCAGCTTTATGAGGTAGGGTCACCTGGAATTCAGGCTTTCAGTTAACAGCTGTGCTGAACTCATCAAGAGTTAATTACTTGAATTTCTTGTCTCTTAATATAACGTTTGAGAGCATCAGTTAAAGTAAAGTAGTGAAGAGGTAGAGTTACAGGTATACAGTGAATAGTGAATATTTGAGTAATGTTCTAATCCAGATTATGAAAGTATCCTCAAGTGCAGTCATGGTAAAAAACATCAAAAAAATTACAATGATAAAACTGGCACTCATCAGGACTGCCCAAGGCAAAAAAGAACAAGAGTTTCCTCTGTTGTACAGGATAAGTTTATCAAAGTTACCAGCCTCAGAAACCACAAGTTAAACAGTTATCCCAGATAAGAGCATCAAAATGCTTCTTCACAGAGTATTTTGGTTTGTTTACCCCTTTAAAATCACTACATGATTGATGATTCTTATGTGTTCCTTGATATATTTAATGTATTTAATACTATATTTACAATGTAAACATAATAGAGCACTTAAAAATGATGAGTTTCTTTGCTTTTACCAAATTGAAAACCTCTGGTTTAATCAAGAGGAAGATGGATGATCACAAGCCATCAAACCAAGCTGAACTGCTGGCATAAAGGTATCCAAAAGCAGTGTGCAAGACTGGTGGAGGAGAAAACTGTAATTTAAAACCAGCAGGGTTATTCCACCAAATATTGATTTCTGAACTTAACATCTCTTTATGTATATGAACTTGTTTTCTTCTTTGCATTATTCGAGCTTTGAAAGCTCTGCATCATTTCTCATTTTCTGCAAATAAACGCTCTAAATAATGATAATTATTTTTATTTTGAATTTGGGAAGAAATGTTGTCCGTAGTTTATAGAATAAAACAACAATGTTTTATGTTTCGTTTTACTCAAACGTAAACCTATAAATAGCAAAATCAGAGAAACTGATTCAGAAACTCAACACACTGGCTGGAGTTGCGTGCCCGCGCTTGTCGGTGTGCGTAAAAACGCGCCGTCCAATCCAGGCGCGCGGGCTCCTCTGACTCTAATCCATACAAAACCGGAGCTTCAGCTTCTTCTTGCAGAGTTCCTGACTTCTTCGCTCTCTTACTTACTTCGCTCGCGCGGCTGGCTGAGATGCGGAGATAATTATATTCTATAGAATAGCGTTTTATAGCACCTTCTTTGAAAAGGAGCGCGCGCGGGGGAGATGGAGCGCGGAAAAGTTTTACTGCAGCATCATCATCATTATCAACAATATTATCATCAGCAGCAGCAGCATCGGACGGCGTGATGCAGCAGCTGCAGCTGCAGGACAACATCAGCAGGATCCTCATCCTCCACCCGAACCAGAACCTGAACCTGTACCAGAACCAGAACTTATACCAGAACCAGTCCTGGAGCGACGCGCCGGACCTCGCCGACCTGGACCGCGGCAGCTTCGTGGCGGATGGCTCGGCGGTGCTACGCATCCTCATCTCCGTGGTGTACTCGGTGGTGTGCGCGCTGGGCTTGGTGGGCAACGTGCTCGTGCTGTACCTGATGAAGTCGCGTCGCGCGTGGAAGAAGTCGTCCATCAACCTGTTCGTGACCAGCCTGGCAGTGACGGACTTTCAGTTCGTGCTGACTCTGCCGTTCTGGGCGGTGGAGAACGCGCTGGACTTCGCGTGGCCCTTCGGAAAAGCCATGTGCAAGATCGTGTCGTACGTGACGGCGGCGAACATGTACGCGAGCGTGTTCTTCCTCACGGCGATGAGCGTGGCGCGGTACCGCACGGTGGCCTCGGCGCTGGAGAGCCGGCGGAGGAGGCGGCGGCGGGTCGGGGTGCGCGTGCCGGCGCAGTGCCTGAGCGCCGCGGTGTGGGCGAGCGCGAGCGCCGCCGCGCTTCCCCATGCCATCTTCTCCACCACGGCGGCGGTGAGCGGGGACGAGCTGTGCCTGCTGCGCTTCCCGGACCGCAGCGGCGACGCGCAGTTCTGGCTCGGGCTGTACCACGCGCAGAAGGTGCTTCTGGGCTTCCTCGTGCCGTTCGCCATCATCTCCATCTGCTACCTGCTGCTGCTGCGCTTCGTCTCCACCAAGCACTCCAGCGGCTCCACCGGCTCCGGTGCCAAGAGGCGCTCGAAGGTCACCAAGTCCGTCACCATCGTGGTGCTCTCCTTCTTCCTCTGCTGGCTGCCCAACCAGGCGCTCACCGCCTGGGGAATCCTCATCAAGCTCAACGCCGTGCACTTCAGCTACGAGTACTACACCACGCAGGTCTACGTGTTCCCCGTCACCGTGTGCCTCGCGCACTCCAACAGCTGCCTCAACCCCATCCTCTACTGCCTGATGCGCAGGGAGTTCCGCAAGGCTCTCAAGCGGCTCTTCTGGCAGATCGCGTCCCCTACGGTCACCAACATGCGCCCCTTCACCGCCTCCACCAAGCCCGAGCAGGAGGAGCAGGGCGCCTCGCTGGCCGTGCCCAGAGCGCCCGAGCCCGGCCTCGTCTTCTACCCGCCCGGCGTGGCCATTTACAACGGCAGGAACGACATGCTCCCCAACAGCACGTGAAGTTCGAAAGCATGATGAACTTTGAAAGCTTCCTCAAGTGGAGAACATCAAAAACGTTATGATAAAACTGGCCCTCATCAAGAGTGCCCTAGGAATGGAAACCATAAGTAAGTTGGAAAAAAGGGGGAAAACATTGCTGAACGTTCCTGGAAGGTGTTTTGGCTTCTTGTTCCAATGGGAATGCTGGGACTAGACCTCAAACTTTTCCTTTCCCTTTTTCCTGCAAAAAAAAAAGCGCATGGAGATGTTCTGGAAGAAAGGTGGTACCATGAGTCATTTTTATCCTCTATTTGTGGGCTTCTTTGTTTCTTTGTTTGTATTTATTTAGACATTAAATCATTAAACAAAAGTAATATAGAGTTGGTATACAGTGAATAGCTCTATTTGAGTATAATGTTCTAATCCAGATTATGAGAAGCAAGAAATACTCAACTAAGTAAAGAATAACATTAAGGAGAAATGAAGTTCTGACAATCCGAAACAATGATGAAACTGGCTCTAATCAGGACTGTCCCAATTACGAGCCTCAGAAACCACAAGTTATCAACTCCCCATATAAGAGCGTCTAAATGCTTCTTTACAGAGTATTTTGGTTTGTTTAACACTTTTAAGTCACTACCTGATTCATAATGTGTTCCTTCATAGTCTGGACCATTTCAGTTACTTTAAACTGATACTATATGTGCAAACTATATAAAACCTATTAGAAATTGTTATGAGTATTTGTTTTACATATATCTAGACGATATATGTATGATATAATAATAAATCACTTATAGGTAACATATATGTAAAGACCAATTTTGATATAGAGATATATACAGCTGTGGAAAAAACTAAGAGAGCACTTCAGTTTCTGAATCAGTTTCTCTGATTTTGCTATTTATAGGTTTATGTTTGAGTAAAATTAACATTGTTGTTTTATTCTATAAACAACAAAAGATGCAGAGCTTTTAGACATCAAATATTGCAAAGAAAACAAGTTCATACTCATAAAGTTTTAAATAGAGTTCAGAAATAATCAATATTTGGTGGAATAACCCAGCTTTTTATATATTACAGTTTTCATGCATCTTGGCATCATGTTCTCCTCCTCCACCAGTCTTACACACTGCTTTTGGATAACTTTATGCTGCTTTACTCCTGGTGCAAAAATTCAGGCAGTTCAGTTTGGTGGTTTGATGGCTTGTGATCATCCATCTTCCTCTTGATTATATTCCAGAGGTTTTCAATTTGGTAAAATCAAAGAAACTCATATTTTATATACTGCATTTATGTGGGGGGCAATTGTATGACAATGGAAAATTACTTTAATGAGAGCAGAACTTTTTTTTTCATTAGAGAACAGTTGAGAGGATTTATAGGAAGGTGGAAGTGGGTTTTTTCTATAGTTCTTTGTTGGTATTATAGAATACTGTAGAATTCTCAGTGCTCTCAGGACTGATCTCCTGTTTTAGGGTTTGTTCGTTTGTTTTATTGTTTCATTAATTTCTTTTATTTAGACGCTAACCTCCCTTTTACTTTTTTCTTTTGGAGCCAAGAACACTCAAGAACACTCTTAAAATAAATAAAGGTTCTAAAAATATATATTTTTATGCAGTTTAACATCCACTTTTGTCCCCATAAAGAACCATAAGTAAGTGTTCTTAATGATTTTTTTTTCACACTCCCACTCATCTCTATAAATTAAATTAACATTTAGCATCAATCTTATTTTTCCTTCAGATAAAATTGAGATTGAGAAAGTGTTTTTTATGGCATTTGATTGGTCTCTTTGTTGGCAGTATAGGATACTGTAGAATACTCTATTCTCTCAGGATTGATCATTATACTATTTTAGGGGTTTGATTCATTGTTTGTTGGTTATTCAGTTAATTTAGGCACTAATTTCCCTTTTACGTTTTGGGTTCAATAATTCGAAAAACTGGACACAGTGCTCAATGTTTTAACACTACTAAAAAAATCAAGTTCCATAAAGTGTAGCCTGCATCATAGGTGGGCTATGCTACTGTGATGACGATTCACTGCTAAGATAGTAATGAACGTCTGACTGTTGACGTCTGTCTAGGTTGTATTTGGTCAGTGGCGCACCTGTGTTTTCTGTTGTGTAGATATATTCAGAAGGTCTGTTGCTGTTTAAACGACTCAGGTGTAAGGTGAGAAAATAGACTGTTGGCGGGTTGTAAGATAGCAATGAGCAGTGCTCTAAATCTCCACCATTAATACCGCTAAGATAGAAAAATTATAGAAATGATGCCACAGTGAATGCATTCCATAATCAAAAAAGCTATAGGTGTCAAACCAAAAATTTGTGTATTATGAGTGTGTGACCTTTTTATGTTAAATTTACCTATGCAAGTATGTATGATATGTAATATCTGAAAGAAAAAATATATATTGTTCTAACTTCTAATAGGTTTCATAAGTAGTTTGCACATATAAATCACTGGAAAAAAATAAGAGAGCACTTAAAAATGATGAGTTTCTTTGATTTTACCAAATTGAAAACCTCTGGAATATACACAAACCACCAAACTGAACTGCTTGAATTTTTGCACCAGGAGTAAAGCAGCATAAAGTTATCCAAAAGCAGTGTGTAAGACTGGTGGAGGAGGAGAACATGATGCCAAGATGCATGAAAACTGTGATTAAAAACCAACCAGGATTATTCCACCAAATATTGATTTCTGAACTCTAAAACTTTATGAATATGAACTTGTTTTCTTTTAATTATTTGAGGTCTGAAAGCTCTGCATCTTCTTTTTTGTTATTTCAGCCATTTGTATATATATTGTTTATATATATATATATATATATATATATATATATACGACACAAAATGTCGTATATATATATTTGCCCTTCTTTCCCCATCACCTTTGATTTAAACCCTCGGACTGAAGTTGTCTGAGATGTAACACAGTGTGAGCAAGGCCATTTTATTGTGGACATCTGATTGGTAAATGATTGATCTTGCGAGTTCAACAATGCTGCTGTTGGTTTACTACACAATCCCAGAGGAATAAATGGACAGATACTTCAGTGCTGAATGTGCCATTGACTTGCTGCCATATAGAAAGACTGTTTTCTCTGAAAATAGCCTGGTAGAAGCCAACGTTCCTCACTGATGGCACTTACAGTACTGTATGTTCTCTCAACCCGAGATTGTGTTGAATGATTTTTTTTTTATTAACGTATTTTCAGAGCAGGACTCGCTCCAACGCCACCGTTTTCTGCTGTTTGCAGAAGGTCTTATTTTTTTTGACAACCTTTTTACTGAACATAATGGCAGGCTGAGACTGCAGAAAGAAAGCAATTGATTTTTTTTTTTTTTGGACTACGATGCTCAAGATCAGCTCAAGGGATTCATTTTGTGTCATCTGTTCAACAGAAGAAGCTACAACCTGTCGTCAAGTGGGAGTATGCGTCGCCATTATGTTCTGTGTTCTGCTTTATTATGAACTCAAACCAAGCTAAAGAACAATGGTTGCATTATTTGCATTATTACAGGTCACTGTTTGTCAAGTAAGTCAAAAAAACACATTTGTACGTCATGAGAATGGAAAAAAAAGAACCCTAAAAAACACAAATACTGAAATAAAGCAAATATATATTGAAAGGATAATTCACTTTATTATTCCACGTTTGTCGGCCTCCGTTCGTTTTAGCACCACCTGGAAATTTCCTGAATTTCAGCTCGATTTCAGCTTGATTTGGATTGGAACACAGCCGGTCACAAGTTTTAGAACACCCGCACTTTTTTTCAGTTTTATATTTGCCATTTAAGCTCTTTAGGTCCAGTTAATACACTGGAATAGTACAAAATCCAGTGATACAGAAACTAGAAGTAAACTGGCAGGGCTTTAAAATAAAGAAAATGACCTAAAAATGGATGAGTTGCTTTTTAATAAAAAAAGGTCATTGTTTAACAGATTAAAGCTGATGTGATGTGTAGATATTGGAAATAAACTGAGCTTTGTAAATAGGTTTAAAATGCAAATCTTTTGTCTTTCACTTTTATCATAATAACTAGAAAAAGACACATAAACCAGAAACCCAGTTAACTCTTAAAATTAACTATTAAATTAAAAGCATTTTCTTAAATTACAGATAAATCCAGAGAGCGGTGAGTACTGTTTCCTACACCTTCAAAAGCACTAAAACTATGATCAGGAGATTTCTGCAGAGATTCGAATCCCAGTTATGCAGCTTGCCATCAGCTGCCAGAGCCCTGAGAGAGCACAATTGATTTTGCTCTCTCTCTCTGGGTGGGTACAGTAGATGGCGCTCTCCTTTCCCCTCATTACTTCTAGACTGATGTACACTGTAAACCCATAAGTTGTTTGAACTCGAATTAAGTCTGTTTTACCTAAAATTGGATATTCCTAAACATTACTCAACTATTTTGAGTTTGATGAATATTTGTGGGCACATATACTGTACTATTCAAACTGAGATCTTTGGGTTAAACCAACTTAAAATTAATTTTAGTTTAGCGATTCCCCATCAGGCTTCCATCGGTAAACTTGTAGGTCGTATATTATGATGCATATTATGATTTACAGCCTTTATGTGAATTATGTGAAGATTTTGAGAAAAGGTTACTAATGTAATCTTGTTTTTTCTACTGCATCCTGTTAATCCTGTCTGTGTTCATTATTTATTTAGATTTTTGTTTAGTAGTTTCACTTTGATTTAGAATTTTTTGTCTATTAAAACTTCAAATAAGCAAATGTTGAGTAAAAACTATTTACTTAATGTCATCATTGCAATAAATTTTAAAAAGTAAGACAGACCGGTTGCGCAATAAAAATAGTTACTTTGACTTAAAAAAGTTAAGTTTTAGGTTCATCACGTTTTGCGCGTCAAGTACTTTTGGTTTGTCTGTTGAACTTAAAGACTTATCTTGAAGAACATTTGTTTAACTTCTTACAGTATTATAAATTATAAAAAAAATAGTTTTAAAAACTTTATTTATTTGAGGCAATAAATGACCTAAAATGATTTGAGTAGACTTAACTCATTAGGGTGTACAGTGTGGATCAGCACAAAGCTGCATCTGTGAGCTGATGTATCAGAACCGAGTCGTTGCGCTTTCCTCCGAGCGTTATCGCTGTGATGCTACTCGGCAATGCTACAGCATCAGCAGCAGTTCAAAAAGGGGTGGAGTCTGACTTCACATGTATCAGAGGAGGTGTGTGCTAGTCTTCACCCTCCTTGTGTTGTGGCACAATTAGTGATAGGGGATATACAGCTTTAAAAATAAAAAAAAGACTCTTGGAAACTGGAGAAAACTGCTACAGGAAGACGTCTGGCTGACCCACATGGAAACAGAAGCTTTAGCTTTTAGCTCAGATTTACATGATTGGATATTATATAAGAATTAAAGGGGGTCTAATGGGGGAAAGGAAGTGTTTAAAAGAGAAATTGATAAGAAAAAATATTTTTTAAAAAATATAGAAACTTCACCACTAAACAATATGGGGTGTTTTAAAACTTCTGACCGGTGGTGTTTAGAGTTTATAATGTCCTTCACATGGGAATCTTCTCTTACTTTAAGCCCAACAGATTGGGCTGAACATGCATAATGATCTCTCTTGTTAATTGTTGAACTCTTTTTGCCCTAAACAGTACAGACCAATAGTTTGGACACACCTTCTTAATCGTTTTCAATGCGTTTTCTTTATTATTTTCATGACTATTTACATTGTAGATTCTCACTGAAGCATCAAAACTATGAATGAACACATGTGGAGTTTTATATTCTAGTTTCTTCAAAATAGCCCCCCTTTGCTCTGATTACTGCTTTGCACACTCTTGGCATCATTCTCTCAATGAGGTCTTCTTCAAGAGGTGGCCACCTGAAATGAAAAGTTTTCCAACAGTCTTGAAGGAAGGAGTTCCCAGAGGTGTTTATTAGCACTTGTTGCTCCTTTGCCTTCTTCACTCTGTGCTCCAGCTCACCCCAAACCATCTGGATTGGGTTCAGGTCCGGTGACTGTGGAGGTTCAGCTCATTTTTTGTTAAGTACATAAAACTCCACATGTGTTCATTCATAGTTTTGATGCTTCAGTGAGAATCTACAATGGAAATAGTCATGAAAATAAAGAAAACGCATTGAAAAAGAGAAGCTGTGTCCAAACTAATGTTCTGTATTGCGCTCAATCGCTTTCTCAAGCTCGGCACGTATCGCCCAGCCTGTTCCTGGTGTATAAATACTGTATATGGGTTCATGGGTATCGTGAGACGTTGCTGAGATCACCAGACTGCTTCTGCTGACTGTTTGAAGCTGATGATGGATGCAGGTTCCAACCATGAACTTGAGCAGAGAAATTGACCCACATTCCTGTTCTCAGAGAATAGAGGTCCTCAGTTCAGTCCACGTGTCTGATGAAGACGGCGATGAAGAGGCAGCCAATCAGGGCCATGGTGGAGGCGGACAGAACCACCACCACCACGCTGCCGGCCAGGTTCACCAGAGCTCCCAGTCCAGCTCCCACTATGATCTGAGCTAGCTGCACCATGCAGGTGAGGGCGGCGCAGTCCACACCTGTGCCACGCCCCTGCGCCGAGGGGTCTTCCTTACCCTGTTTTCTGTGTTCCTGTAGGAGAAAAAAAAAGAATAGAAAGAGATATTAATTGATATAATTGACATTTCATAAGTTATTCAATTCTTTTCACCTGTGTTCTCAAATAAAGGTGTTACCAGTGGCATTGCCTGGGTATGTAAAGAGCCTATATATACACATGTGCTGGCTTCCGGAAAAAAGATACAGAAGTATGCGGTGCAGGACCACCAGGTTCTGTAACAGTTTTTTCCCCCAAGCTATTAAACTGTTTAATATTTATGCAGCTAAATTTTCATATATCTTTGTATTTTACTTACATGCTTTATATGTATGTATGTATGTATGTATGTATGTATGTATGTATGTATGTATGTATGTATATATATTTATATAAGAATGACAATAAAGGAAGTCTAAGTCTAATATATATATATGTATATATATGGCATATCCCACCAAATCTGTGCCATTTCTTTCCCCAGGAAATTATATAATCTATAAATGTGCACACAGAACAACTTTAAAATACATTTTATTACTAAGCATAGTGTCTTGTACGTTGACCTAACTAAAAAAGTAAGTTATGTAATTTAAAAAAATTATAAAAAAAATGGTTACCTGTCCACCACTATAAACTTGAAATAACCATGAAATATTATTATTAAAATCCTTCAGAGATGTAATTATTTTTTTGCATTGTTGTATAATGCGTCCAAATCCCATCTATGCTTTAAAAATATTTTTTTTCATAATAAATCCATAATATTAAAGTAAAAATACATTTACATTTTAGTTGTGTCCCTTTACTTGTTTCACTCAGTCCTGTTACCGTAACACATTACCCCTGATCATCTGAAACATCTGGAACATTCTACAACAGGAAGTCACACCTACAACAGGAAGTGACATCATCAGCTGGTTATGGTTCTGAAGATCAAGGGAAGACCAGATCTTATTTGATCTTATTTGATATTTGATACTTATTGTATCAAACTGTATGTAACTCTAACTGAGGAGATCAATCTCAACACTCTGCCCTAAATCTGTTACCTAAATTAATTCTTACATCTTATTGGTTTCATTTTTAAAATACACATTTTGGGAAAATCACTAGAATGTGCTCAGTGTCCTAATGCCGTTAGCATAGCCGACATTTAGCTATTTTTCCTGTTTTTGCTAATTCTATGCTTAAAACGCATTTCTGTTACTTTCAATCCTGTTACTGAAGACAAAAAAACGTAACAGGAGTAAGTGCTAGTAACAGGAGTGAGTTTCAGTATGTTTGAGGGGCGAGACTCAGTAATAAGGATTGCTGGTTGAGGCGGTAGACCATGGACTATGATCCCCGTTAAAAGATCAAGGCACTAGACAGAGAGATCCCTTCTTTCTTCTTTATTGAAGGTTGTTGGTCACTTTACAAAGTGTTTGTGTATGTATATGAGTGTGTGGGTGTGATGTATGTATGGCGTGTGTGTGTGTGATGTGTGTGATGTGTATGATGTGTGTGGTCTGAAACATAAAGGAAATGTAATACAATGTATTAGACTACTGATATTATAATATTGTTCAACAATAACACATTAATAAATAAACTGTAATGTAGCATAATACAGTGACAGAGGTGTAATGTTAGTCATTATACAATTGCCAATACAATATTAGCAGATACTTAACAGCATAATGTTATGAGAATAAACAACGAATATTTACAAATTCAAACAGTTCAAAGTAAGCTAGTCACACTCATAACAATAAACTGTGTAACAATATTAACACTACAAACAGTACATTCATCATTATTAAGCCATCAAGCATTCAAACTTAGCTGCAATGCTAACAAGAGACAGGGCTAAACTACTTAGCTGCAGGCTTCTTAGCTAACTCAACAACAACATATATTGTAATTAAAACTAACACAAACTGCAATATTAATCAAAATATCCATAACTAAGAAGGTGGAAATTACTCACATTTCCTCAAGAACGCACACACGATATGAGAAACACGCAAAGAAAGTCCCAGCAGCTTCAGTCAGTTCACTGGCTGCTCTATTGCTCATCAGTGTGACTGGGCATGCCCAGAACATGTCCTGACTGCATATCTTGACTGCAGTACCGCTGTTTCACCAGTAGATGGCATTCCACAATTGGGCTTTCTCACACAGCCGCCCCCAAATGTCTGTCTTGAGGACATTTGAACTCCCAGAGAAAGTCCATCAGTTAGTGTCAACCTCAGAGTCACTGATCTTGGGCAGCTGGATGAGCCGGGCGACAGGTCGGACGTATGTCTTTTCCTTAACCTTGACCGTGGATGTTCTGATGTTCCCATCAGCTCCAGGATGGACTTTGACCACTGTGCCCACTGGCCAGAGAGCTCGTGGGAGCTGTGGATCAACTATTAGAACGACCTGGTCCACGGCCAGCTGGCCTCCATCAGTCTGCCACTTAGATCGTCCCTGTAGGCTTGGCAGGTACCGCCGGATGAAGACTGACCAGAAGTTGTCTGCTAGAACCTGACTATGCCTCCATCGTCGTGTCCCCAGAATACTGCTTGAGTCATACAAGGCCTGCGGCAATGAGGAATCACGACGTCCCATTAGTAGAACATGCGGTGTAACTGGGTCAGGGTCAGCGGCGTCAGCTGAGACGTATCCGAGTGGTTTAGCATTTAGAATCCCTTCCACTTCAACAAGAAGGGTGTACAGGACCGACTCTGGTACTGACTGATCTCGGAGGATGACTCTGAGCGCAGTTTTCACAGATCGAACTTCTCGCTCCCAGGCCCCGCCAAAATGGGGAGCACTTGGTGGGTTGAAGTGAAAGGAGATTTTCTGTTTTGCAAGCTGATCTCGCAGCTCAGGTGCCATGGCATCAAAGGCCTCCCGTAGCTCCCGTTCTCCCCCAACAAAGTTGGTACCATTATCACACAGGAGTTCAAACGGAGTGCCACGCCTGGCTATGAATCTGCGCAAGGACAGCAGGAAGGCATCCGTGTCGAGACTCTCTAGCAGGTCAAGGTGGATGCACCTGGTAGTTAGGCATTTGTAAATAATTCCCCACCGTTTCTCATTCCTGCGGCCGATCTTCACGATGAATGGGCCAAAACAGTCCACTCCCGTGGAGTAGAATGGGGGTTTGTAGATGCGCAGCCTACAGAGTGGTAGATCTGCCATCTTGGGAACGTCTGGCTTAGCACGCCAGAGCTGGCATCCCCTGCAGCTGTGCTGATGCTTCCGTATCGCCTCCCTACCACGCAGGACCCAATACTGCCTTCGCATCTCGGCCAACACCCGTTCAGGCCCTGGATGGAGAAGTTTGTCATCGAAGTCCTGGATCAGCAGTTTGGTGATTTGGTGTGCTGGGTCCAGAATAATCGGATGGATAGCATCTGCTTCCAGATCCTCTGCATGCCGCAGTCTACCTCCAACACGAAGTAGTCTTGTGGCTTCGTCATATTCAGGTGACAGTGTGATCAGCCGACTGTCAGCTGGGACATGTCGATTGGCCTTGAGGGCTTTTAACTCCCCAGGGAAAGAGTCCTGCTGAGCCTGGGCCAGGAGTAACTTCTCAGCGGGGATGTAGGTTGCAGCATCTACGGCCTGACAGTCACCAGAGGCAGCCGCCCCATGAAGGGATGTGACAATAGCCTGGACTAGCTCCTTCCAGGTCTGGAACTGCGCTGGATCAGGTAGGTCTGGGTTGCGAACCGCTGATGTGATACCAACAAGGGTGGACTTTCGGAGTTCAACAGAGTCAGGTTCGTCTTCTGCTGCTATGGGCATCGCTGGCCACCGGTCTGGAGGCTGATGGAGGAAATCTGGACCATTAATCCATCGGTGTGGATGAACCATATCCAAGAGCCTCAGGCCTCGCGTTATGTCATCTGCCGGATTTCTCGCTGAATCTACATACCTCCAGCTGGCTACCTCAGTTAGAGTTTGAATCTCTGCGATGCGTGTGCCAACAAAGACCTTGTAACGGCACGACTCTGATCTCAGCCATTGGAGCACCGTAGTGGAGTCTGACCAGAGGAATGTCTGCTGGATGGTTATGGTCAGCTCTGTCTGGATAAGCTTGGCGAGCTGAGCACCAGTGAGCGCTGCACTAAGTTCCAGACGTGGCATGCTTAGGTGTTTCTTCGGTGCCACTCTTGATCTGGCTAGCACAAAGGAGATGTAAACATGATTTTGGTCATCAACGGTGCGTAGGTAGGCCACTGAACCATACACTCTCTCTGACGCGTCGCAGAAGACATGAAGCTCCCTGGATGCAGTAGGCTCATCAGCACATGGAGGTGTGTAAGTTCGTGGAAATTGGAGGTGGATGAGATCAGGGAGCTCCTTCACCCAATCTGTCCACTGCTCTCTCAGAGACTGAGGTTCGATTGGATCATCCCATCCGATGTCTTGCTTCCAGATATCCTGGATGATGACCTTAGCCCTGGTGATGAAGGGATTGATAAAGCCCAGTGGATCATACTGACTCGCTAGGGCTCTATAGATGTTCCTCAGGGTTGGTTTAAGGTGGTCCACTGGACGATACTTAAAGCTTAACGAGTCGGTGAGACAGTTCCACTGGAGGCCCAAGGTCGACTCCTGCATGTTGTTACTGCCCTTAGACAGCCAATGCTCACATCGGTCTGATTTGGCTTCTGGTGGAAGATGCTTGATCACTGCTGGCACATTACTCGCCCACTGCCTGAGATCAAATCCCCCTTCCAAGAGTAGCTTGTGTAGGTCTTCAATGAGAGCTTTGGCTTCAGCAGCAGTGTAGGTGCTGTGTAGACAGTTGTCCACATAAAAGGAGTGCTCCACAATTTTGACCAAGTTGAACTTGTCACCACAGTTATCTCGAACATGCCGTTGGAGGGCATATACAGCGCAACAAGGGCTGCATGTAGTGCCGAACGGCAGCACTCGCCATTCGTAGATAGTTGGCTCTTCCTCCCTCTGCATGTCTCTCCAGATGAACCTCAGCACTGGTGTGTCAGTGGGCTGCAAGCGGATTTGATGGAACATTGCCTTTATGTCTCCACTCACGGCAACTGAGTGCTGACGGAATCTCAGTAAGACACCAAGCAGAGAAGGCCCCAAGGTTGGTCCAGGCAACAAGAGCTCATTTAGTGACAGCCCTCGGTATTGGAAAGAACAGTCAAAGACCACTCTGTCCTTTCCGTTGTGGTGGACCATGTGGTGTGGTATAAACCACGACTCTAGCGACTGGCTGGCTTCTTCTGATGAGACCTTTGACACATAGCCTGATTCCTCCAGCTTACGGATCTCAGTGCAGTAAGACTTAGCTTGTGTAGGGTTCTTAGCAAGCTTCCGCTCTGTGCAGCGAAGCCTGGGGAGTACTGCGTCTGCAGGAGCCCGGAGAACTATGTCAGTCGTACGGCGAAGAAGAGGAGTTGCATAGCGGGGGACACCATCTACAGTCACTCTAGTGGTGGCTGTCTGGAGCAAAGCGAGAGCTTGCTGGTCTTGCTTCGAGCGAGTGACAGCTTTCTCATTGTAGGGCAAGGTATCCAGTTGCCACAGACGTTCCACGTTCCTGAGAAGCTCGCTGGAAGCTGAGGCTGTGGCGATGTGCAGGCACTGTTGGAGTCCAGATGATAGCTGGACAGTATCAACTGGCCCCTGAAGCGACCAGCCCAGCTTCGTGCAGATGGCAACAGGTGCGCCTGATGGTCCTGCGTGCACCGGCTGGACTGGAGTTATCAGGTGGGGCATATCAGACCCGATTAGGAGCAGAGGTTGGGCACGGTTCACGGAGGGTAAAGGAAGTCCTCTGAGGTGTTTGTATTTCTGCTGCAGCACACTGATTGGATACGTGTGCTCAGCAAGAGCCAATCCCTCTGCGGTAAAGGCATGGGGTATCAGGTGCTTCTCGTATGGCCGCAGCAGTGATGATACTTCCAAGGAGACTGAGGCGCCACTGAGTTGCTTAATGCTTTGGTGCACAGTCTGCAAGGGTAGAGTCTCCGGAATGCTGACAAGGTTGAGCTGTTGCACCACTTGAGGAAGGACGATGCTCCTCTCAGAGCCGTCATCGAGAACTGCATAAGTCTCCATCCTTCGGTCACCATTATGGAGGAGGACCTTGACCACCTTCAGCATTACTCTTTGAGATCTGTTGGGTCGATCCAGATACACCTTTGTGGGGATTAGGCTGACTGTGTACACCTTTCGTTTGGTTTCCTGGACTGACTCGTGCAGGATGGTAAGGTGTGTCTCCTTGCAGGTTTTACAGGGGCGCTTAAGCGTGCACCGGTCCTCGGTGTGATTACGTCCACATTTTCGACACCGTTTGCCATCCTTGAGCCACTTCAGGATCAGATCAGTGGTCAACTTCTTGAATTCCTCACAGGAATTGAGGTAGTGGTCCTGACTGTCACAATATGGACAGAACGGTTTAATCTTGGGTTTGACCTTTGTCTGTGCAAACTCTGCAGAAGATGTCTCTTCTCTGATTACCCTGTCAGCTACATTGAAGCACGCAGTATTTGGCTTCTCTCTGGGTTGAGCAGTTCGCTGATCCTTCCTAGCTGGTCGGGGGGTATCCGTCTGATACAGGGCTGCTGCTCTACTGGAGATCCGCCTTGCTTGTGACTTTGTTTGGAGCCAGGTAGCCAAGTCCTGAAGGGTGTAGGTTTTGTCAGTGCCAGTCTGCAGAATACCATATCGTAGGCAATACTCAACGAAGCCATCACGGTAAGCAGGAGGCATCTTACTGAGCAGACGATCAACGTGGGAACCACAGTGGAGCTCATATCCATTCTGTCCTTCAAGTGTCTTTAACATGCCTACCAAAGACTGAACAGACAAGGCAAATGAGTCAAAGGCATTGGCATCACCAATTTTTAGAGCAGGCGTGTTAAGTATGGCACCTAGCTCACTTTGAACCAGCTGTCGTGGTTGCCCGTACTTATCTTGTAGAGCCTGAAGCGCACTCGTATATGGTGCTGGGTCATGCATGTACGCCTTGGCAAGCTGCAGCGCGCTTGGGAGCTTTATGTGTCCAATCAACACTTGATATTTATATTGCTCGCTGAGGTTAAGGTTGCTCCCCAGTACACTGTCTAGTGCAAGCTTGAGCAGAGCAAAGTCACTTTCCCGACCACTCTCGAACACTGGAAGGGAAGGTCGAGGGATTCCAAGGGCTGATGCTATGAGTAACTCGGCTCCGGGTAGTGGTGTGTAGCCAGGGTAGGGAGCGGAGAGAACTGGAGCAGGCAGTTTCCCATGGTGAGTCGAAGAAGGTGGTAGAGCTCCATAGCTGGCATGCTGAGCAGTGTTGAGGAGCTCCATGGTTGGTTGGCTGTAGTTATAGGCTGGTTGGTACATTGTTGAAAATTGAGACTCTACTGGATAAGCAGGAAATTGTTGGTTAGAGTGTGCACTCGTTACTGGTGCTGGTCCACCGGGACGTTTTGACTCAAAGGATGACGCCACTTGAGGTGCAGGATGAGCCAGAGGTGCTGAGGTGATGACATGCATTGCAGGGTGTGGCACTGGTTGTGGCGCAGGAGCAGGTGTTACCACTGGGCCAGGTTGTAGTTTCACAGACATAGATGCCATGGGTACTGGACTTTGGGGCTGAGCTGTTGGGTTTGCTGTAGGAGTTGGTCTAGCTGGGGTGGCCACAGGTTGCGGCAGTTGCTGTGTTCCAACAGGAAGCGCCATAGAGAATGGAACTGGAGTGACTTGATGCATCACTTGTGGGGAAGGAATAGGTGGTTGAACAACAGGAGCAAGTGTTGGAAGTGACTGGGTTGACCGCAGCTGGGAGGTGGCTGGAAGTACGTCAACCTGTTGTACCTGCATTGGCGTGGGTAGGCCCAGGAAGGGTACTGACTTGTCAGAGTTTGAAGATGAATGTGCAGCTGTCCAGCTACTGGAAAGCATAGAAGAACGAAGCTTAGCGATCTCAAGGTCCTGTTCAGCCCTTGTCAGGCGCTTCTCTCTTTCTAGCCGCTTAGTGAGGGCTTCTCTGGCTTTGAGTGCTTCCTCCTGGAGTCGCTGTGCTTCCTTGGCTTGGTCATCCAGCATTTTACACTCAAAGTCAGCTTGAGTTTCATGCTCGATCATACGACGCATATCTTCCAGCTCCAACTGCTTTATTCTCTCTTCCAGGATTGCAGCTTGTGCGGTGGAGAGACCCTGATTGGGATACGTACCAACTGAGTAACATGTACGCCTACTAGATCTGCTATGCATGTATGAACTTCTGTTGGATGACCTGCTATGGTTACTGCTGTGGTGGCTGCTAGAGCGAGAAACAGCAGTTGGTAGGTCCATGTGCGCAGGTGGTTGGAATCCAACTTGGTAGTCATCCAGGTAAGCAGGTAAGTGACGTTCTCTCTGTGGACGTCTTCGGGGCTCTGTGTTGCCTGATGCTGCATTGTCCATGATCCTCCTCTTAGGTTGCACTCAATCCGGCTCGAAGGACCAATGTTTGAGGGGCGAGACTCAGTAATAAGGATTGCTGGTTGAGGCGGTAGACCATGGACTATGATCCCCGTTAAAAGATCAAGGCACTAGACAGAGAGATCCCTTCTTTCTTCTTTATTGAAGGTTGTTGGTCACTTTACAAAGTGTTTGTGTATGTATATGAGTGTGTGGGTGTGATGTATGTATGGCGTGTGTGTGTGTGATGTGTGTGATGTGTATGATGTGTGTGGTCTGAAACATAAAGGAAATGTAATACAATGTATTAGACTACTGATATTATAATATTGTTCAACAATAACACATTAATAAATAAACTGTAATGTAGCATAATACAGTGACAGAGGTGTAACGTTAGTCATTATACAATTGCCAATACAATATTAGCAGATACTTAACAGCATAATGTTATGAGAATAAACAACGAATATTTACAAATTCAAACAGTTCAAAGTAAGCTAGTCACACTCATAACAATAAACTGTGTAACAATATTAACACTACAAACAGTACATTCATCATTATTAAGCCATCAAGCATTCAAACTTAGCTGCAATGCTAACAAGAGACAGGGCTAAACTACTTAGCTGCAGGCTTCTTAGCTAACTCAACAACAACATATATTGTAATTAAAACTAACACAAACTGCAATATTAATCAAAATATCCATAACTAAGAAGGTGGAAATTACTCACATTTCCTCAAGAACGCACACACGATATGAGAAACACGCAAAGAAAGTCCCAGCAGCTTCAGTCAGTTCACTGGCTGCTCTATTGCTCATCAGTGTGACTGGGCATGCCCAGAACATGTCCTGACTGCATATCTTGACTGCAGTACCGCTGTTTCACCAGTAGATGGCATTCCACAATTGGGCTTTCTCACACAGTAACAGGAATGAGCTATAGATAGCAGATAGCTCCAGGAACAATGTCATCACAATTACATGGTTAGCTATCGTAACCTTTGTCTTTTTTTATGGCTACAGTGCACTGACTCTCCTCCATGCTCCACAAAACCAGCAACGTGATTGGCTGTTTCTCCTGAAAGGCGGAACTTTATCCTTAAACCGGCACCGTGATTGGCGTTAAGCGATTTTTTTATTTTACATCCACTTATTCTTTAAAAAAAAAAAAAACATATTTTACATCACTAATGAAATATGAAAAATCTTTGTAGTGTTTGGCTCTATTGTACACAAAAAAAAGATTTTTAAGCTTGTTCTGGCTACTGCGCTCCACATCAGAGTATATTATCTTAGGAGGCTTAAATATTTTAATATCTGCAATTTTAGAGTTTCTGCGCTTTTTCTACCATACTTTTGTAGCGAGTGCTGTGCTCTTTGGTGCTATTTGTTGGGGAAACAGTATTTCTGTAAGAGACTGTAACAGGTTGCAACAGTTCAGCTAAATGGACGTGTCCAGCGCTTCTCAGTTAGTGGAGCACATTTGTTTTCTGTTGCCAAGATAGCAATACGCACACCAAGATAGAAATTTACCTGATAACACCTCATTTCCTGACCACTACACCCATCAGTGTAGATATATATATATATATATATATATATATATATATATACATATATATATATATATATATGTATATATATATATATATATATATATTTTTTAGAAGCACTGTTTCTATTAAAATGAGGCAGGTGGAAGGAGTGAATATAGACTGTTAGCAGGGTGTAAGATAGTAATGAGCATTTATTAGTTTAAACACAAATTATTATACTTTCTTTTACATGTACAGCATTTTTAGCTGATGCTTTTCTCCAGAATTACTTACAAATTTATTCCTATTACAGAAGTAAAGGCCAATGTAGTGCTGTTAGGAGTCTTGCCCAAAGACTCCTATTGGTGTAACACAGTATAGTCAGTATGGTGGAAATTGAACCCCAGTCTCCCACATGATCATGGTAGGTCATAAGCAGGTGGTGGTGTTATCCACTGCACTACACCAACCACCATAAAATATTTTAATCAAATTTTATAAATATCATAGTGATTTTATACTATGACGCTTTAACCCTTGTGTGGTGTTCATATTTTTGTTACTCGTTTACTTTGTTAATTGTATTTAATTCAGCAAAATTAAGCAATTTTACATTAAAATGCTTCACACATGCTCGCTTCACCTAAATTACAAGCAATATAAACAGCTTACATGGTTAATATTTGCCCTTTACCTTTCTTATGTTACATTTCTTTTAAAAAGTGCTACTCTTTTTTTTATTAGTTTTTTTAAAAGAAAATGAATTAAACTCAAGATATGAGTAGAAAATTTGTTTAGTTTCAAATTTACAAATGAAGCAATGTTTATTAGCCCTTGGCCAAACATACTGTATGTAATATAAATGTGTGTGTGTGTGTGTGGGGGGGGGTGTACAGTGTGTGTTTATCAAAAATGTGTTTTGATATATGTTTTTCACAAAAAATGAGCCAATGCCAATGAGTTTGAGTTAGAAAAAATATTTTTTTTGCATCATTTGATCAAAATGAAAACGCGTCCCACAGACCCGAACACCACACAAGGGTTAAGACAATCACAGTATGCTGCCTTGCTTAGAGTACTATTACTAAGTTCTTGCTAATGCAGATTCCTGTGAATGCAAATACATTACGTACGTCATTGTCGCGGCTCTGATAATGGATCTGCATACCATATAGACCTCATAAAGTTTTAGAGAGTGGATGAATACAGGAAGAGTTTCTGATAAAGCAGACGGAGAGTGTACTCCTTTATATAACTTCATTTTACAACACATCAATTGACACTTGGCCGCAAAAACTGTCCAGTAAACATCATAAACAGTACAAACAATAGAGAACTGAAGGACAGATGCTCTTCAGAAATGTTCATTGGCCGAGGAAACCTTTCAGTCCGAGTTCTGTTCAGTAACTTGCAGATAACTAGAGCATTTTACACATGTGCTCCCGGAGCAACAGCTGTTCACTGACAAGAAGAGGAGGAATCGTATTTACTAAGTCCTGCAATAAGCGTAATTCATTATCAGCATCGCAGACATCAAGCTGCTGATTCAGGATCAAGGCATGAATCATGTGTACATATAAATATATATACATATATATATAAAGCTCTGGGGGAAAAAATAAGAGACCAATTCATAAAGTTTTAAGAGTTCAGAAATCAATATTTGATGGAATAACCCTGGTGGTTTTTATTCACAGTTTTTTTCATGCATCTTGGCATCATGTTCTCCTCCACCAGTCTTACACACTAATTTTGGATAACTTAATGCTGCTTTACTCCTGGTGCAAAACTTCATTCAAGCAGTTCAGTTTGGTGGTTTGATGGCTTGTGATCATCCATCTTCCTCTTGATTATATTCCATATATATCAATAAAAATGTGCAGTTTGATGTAGGGCGTGTCAGTGTGTCTTTGCTATCGTAACGATGGGAAAAGTACACCTTGTGCAGCTTGAAACATGCAAAAAGCATGTGCTAATTCTTCGATATAAACCTTTAAGCAGCTTTCTGTTTTTACGCTCCAAAACTGTGGATATATAAATCTTCATCAGGCATCAGGTTTTATGGGCTTTAAAAAACAGCTAAAAACTTTCTTTTTTAGCATAGGTATCTATTAGCTTCTCTATTATTATTTGTTTAAACATTTTTTTTATTTGATTGACTTTGTTGAGCTTACTTTTTTTCTTATTTTTTCTTTTCGATTTTGTTCTATATTTTTTATTTCAATATTTAATGTTTTTTTAAAATTCATTTTATATTATTTCATTGAACCTTTACTTTTGAATTGTTTTTATTTGTTTTATATTACATTTTCTTTTACAATTTTCCGTACACTTTGACTTTGACTGTTGACTGTTGCCAGGGTTTTAATCAGTCAGTGGAGCTCCTGTATTTTCTGTTGCAAGATAGCAATACGCCAGAAATGTACCTGAACACACCTCATTTCCAGACCACCACACCCATCAGTGTAGATATATTCAGAAGCTCTGCTGCTTTTTAAACAATATGGCATAAGATAGCAATGAGCATCGCGATGCACCTCCCTTTTAGCCCCATTCCCTCTAGATTGCACAGGCGTTTTGTGGTGTACTAACCCTCCACTGCCTAACCTTCACCGGGACTGGACCTGAAGAACTCTGTTCTACAACATAATGGATGTTTGCTGTTTTCATAATTAATCAGCCTTGACTTTTATCAACACCTCTGGTGTTAAAGTGTTAATCAGCGAGAGTCTCAGCGGCTGATAGATTGTGATTCTCCGTTCACAGCCTTCCCAATTAATCTGGAAAAAGCTCCACTACTGCCAAGATGCAATCACTAAGCAGAGGAAATTAGAGAGGCTGCCTCTGATAAATAGTGTCATTTGGGTTCAGAATTAGTATCGTCAGGGTGGAGATGACAAAAGCATGGAGGGAAATTTCTGAAAGGCGCTGACATCAAAACACATCTGGCTCATGAACTAAAGTGCTTGTTCTAGGACCAGGTCCTACGACTTGTTTTATCTACAATTTTTGCTTTTTAGACGCAATTTGTAGCCTCAATTTTTATCTACAATTCTCACTTTTTAGGCGCAATTCGTAGCCAGAATTTATATCTATGATTTACGCTTTTTAGGTGCAATTTGTAGCCATAAAGCATTTTAATAATGTGCCCTATTACAGCAATCGTTTGGCAAGCCGTCAGCTGTGCACCGTGCAGCTTGATTTAGGGTGTCAGTGTGTCTTTGCTTTGGTAACGACGGGAAAAGTACACCTTCTATGGCTTTGCGCAAAAGACATGTACTAAAAAAAGACCCAGCATTTTGATAAGATAAGATATAAAACAAGTGAGATAATAAGAATTTAGTAGGAATCATAAAGTCATAGGTAAGAAAATAAAAAAAAGGATATGTAATAAAAAAGGATAAGAATGCAATTACAGATATTAATAATACAATAAATAATACAAAGTACTGGTACATAAAGGAGTACAAAATTAATAAGCAATAACTAAAACAAAACTATAAAAGTTAGGTACAAGAACAGCTAAAACAAACCCCAAAATAAGACCAAAAACTACTAAAAGTCATAAAAAAGCTTTAGGCGCGTCAGTGTGTCACTGCTATAGTAAAGACTTAAATGTGCAAAAGGCACATACTGTTTCTCTTAAATAGAGATGGGTGTGTTTTGGGAGTAACATGAAATAAACCAATCAGGGTGGAGATGGCAAAAGGATGGAGTAACTTTTTGGCAGGCACTGAAATAAAACATATCTGATTCATGAACTTAAAGTACTTAAATTGGTCTCATGATGTTTCTTCTACAGAAGTATTATAAACCATAGTATCTATATATATATATCTATATATATATATATATATTTTTTTTTTTCCAATTTTCATCAATGAAGACATGCTTGAATAAAACATGAGCACATGATTAAAAAGAATTGCAGCTCATTCAGACTGCGTTTCAGCTCAGCACCTACTAAAACTCAAGGTAACACCATGCTACAGAGAGTCTCTTTCATGCTATTTTACGTCATACTATATAAACCAATGGGATGATTGCTTTTAGCTGATTAATTCAACTGTGTGTCTTAGAATTCTGTCCATATTAGAGTAGATGTAATATAATAGTAGAGTATAATGAGTGTTATTCTGAAGCTGACACACTTATCAGCACACGTTATAAAACTCATTATCCTCAGTAAAGAAAAAGGGACAGTTCCTAGAGGAAATATAATACAGTGATATAAAATGTAAAAAGACTGGAGGGAAGTGATACTGTGATACTGACCTCCTCCTGCTTGTGGTACTCTGAGATGAGGTTGAAGGGGATGGTGTAGAGGGTGCTGGACATCACGCCGAAGACGCTGCAGAGGGACAGGGTGGAGATGATGTTTGGGTACAGGCCGATGAGGCTGGTGCCCAGGCCGAACACAAAGTAGCCCATGAAGTAGAGTCCCTTCAGGCCGATGTAGGGTAGGAGCAGTCTCTGTACATCTGAGAGCACATAAAACAAATAAGCTTTAAACAAAATATTTGATTAGACGTTTAATAAGATACATAATAATATTTCTCTGCATACTTTTTGAATATTATTGTATTTTTTTCACCCTGTTCTTCAATATTTAGGATGGAAAACCACCACAGAACAGCTATTATTACATAAAGGGACTTACTAAACACCCTGATTTCAGCTGACTCCACTCTCAGCTCAAATTTGAAAGAGAAGGGGCACTTGGTGATGTATGGGTTTAGGGGTGGGGCAAGAGGGAGAGCTGCCATTTTGAGCTAGAGCCCGATTTAAACCCCACATTTTTTTAGTAAGTAGAGCATTAAAACTGAGCTTTTGAAAACATTGTGATATACCATATACCAAAGTACATGGAAACATTATCCGCATCTACAGTTAACACAGCTGAACCTGAGAGGAGCTGCAGAGGCAGAAATTACCACAATAAAAGTGTTAAGGTTAGAAAATGTTTATAAAAATGTATATAGCTTAGGGTTTAGTAACTCTTTAATACTAAAGTCATTCAAACCAGAATATATTTTATATTTTACATTGTTCAAAGTAGCTCCTCTTGTTTTTTTCTGTTTATTGGGGTTTTAACACTTAAATGCAGTACAGATATAAATACAGAAAACACACAAAAAAATAAAATAAAATAAAATAACATAACATAACATAAAGTAACACCCAAGAAACAATTAGGACCCAAAATTCACAGTAATCAGCAGTCATGTTGAGAACATGGTAGAAAAAATTGCAATGTTACAAGATATAAATATAAAATATTAAGTCTATTAAGTCTACTCTTTGTAGAATTACATTTTATGCACCTGATTTTCTCCAATTGTACTACACTGCACAGTTCAGAACATCCCGCTGCATTTTCTCAGTCAGTTTTATGAGGTAGAGTCACCTGGAATTCAGGCTTTCAGTTAACAGCTGTGCTGCTGAACTCATCAAGAGTTAATTACTTGAATTTCTTGCCTCTTAATAAAGTGTTTGAGAGCGTCAGTTAAAGTAAAGTAGTGACAATCAATGCAAAATACAATCAAATACATAATGATGGAACTGGCACTCATTAGGACCACCCCAGGAAAGGAAGAGCGAGAGTTTCCTTTGTTGTACAGGATAAGTTCATCAGAGTTACCATTGTCAGAAACCGAAAGTTAAAAACAGCTCCCCAGATAAGAGCTTATCTAAAAGCTTCTTCACAGAGTATTTTAGTTTGTTTAACACTTTTAAGTTACTACATGATTCCTTATGTGTTTCTTCATAATCTGAATAAGAATAAGGTGTGTCCAGACTTTTGACTGGTACTTTTTGGGCTCTGGAACTTCAACAACAAACAGATAAAAACGATCACATAAAATAATGAGCACATAAAACAAATAAGCTTTAAAAAAAATGTGATTAGATGTCCGACAAGATACCTATTAACATTTCTCTGCATACTTTTTTGCACATTATTATCTTTTTTATTAATATTTAGGACCTCACAGGATGGAAAACCACCACAGAACAGCTATAATTATAAGGGCACTAAAAGCCCTGATTTTAGCTGACTCCTTCCTCAGCTCAAAATTGAAAGGGGAGGGGCACTTGGTGATGTATGGGTTTAGGGGTGGGGCAGAAGGGAGAGCTGATTAGGCTGAGCCTGACCCGACCCGCTCCATACACTGTCATTTTGAGCTTTTTTTTAGTAAGTAGAGCGTTAAAACTGAGCTTTTGAAAACATTGTTTCCAGACTTTTGACTGGTACTTTATGGGCTCTGGAACTTCAACAACAAACAGATAAAAACAATGATAAAGTTCTCTGGGCTCATCAGGATGCTAACAGTGAACTGCAACCTGATAAAATGTCTCTGAGGTCTATGGATCAGAGTTTCAGGCAGAAATTGAGGCTAAATGAAGTAAATTAAAGTGTCAGTTGAAATTCTTTATTGATAGATCTTACGTTTGGACCGAAACGCGGGCCGGTGCTGAAAACAGCCCTCACCAATCTGTTCACTACTAATATATAATAATTGAGCGAGTCTCTCTCTAGGAACTCTCAGGTATTTAGATGTATACAGTAATTTTTGTGATGACAGGCCCCTTATTCTCTCGTAATCAGAATTTGTATTGATTAAGAGTGGCACTCGTTTCAGGGTATCAGCTGTATGGGAAAAATATATTTAAAGCTTCTTAAGACATTTTAATATCACTCAGATGCACAATTAAGACTTCTTCCACAATATGAAGTCAACAGTAATTAGCTTATACTTTTAATAGTAGGCTTATGATTCTATGATTTAAATAAAAAAAAAAAACAATTAAAGGACAAAACTGGAACTGTTTGCACAGTAAAATTAGCTTGATATAGGCAGAAATAGGCTGAAAATAAATAAAATAATGTTTATTTTATAAGCATAATAATGCTTATTTATTAACGCGTAGTTCAGTCTGCCGTAAAAAAAGGAATCAAGTTGCAAATCAAATTTAAAAATTGAATAATACAACATGTGAAAATAAAACCAAACCTGTATTTACTGTCTGTAGCAATTTTTTTTATTCAGGGTTGCCACCCGTCTCATAAAATATGGAAGTGTCTTTTATTTGGCAATTAAATGTTACTTTGTTCCGTATTTCCATAAATGTCCAATACACATGTCTGTTAAACACACAAACACATCAACACTTAATTTTAAACTACATATTGTGGTTTGATTGATTATTTATAATAGTTTTTAAAATCAAATATATTATCATTTATTTAATACACAGTAGCATCAACCAATATACAGGTTATATATTGCCATTTAAGGAACAAATATTAGTAATGGATTAACAGTAAATTAAATACATTTGTTAAGAGTAAAGATTTTTTGATATTTATTTTTATACACATTTCTAGTTTAAACATGCTTATTCTGTGTCAAAATGTTGAATTTTTAAAATAAAAAAATTACATAAATTTATGAAATATGTAATAAAATAAAAAGATGGCAATGCTAGATTTAAGATAAAGTAAAGATAAAGTTTTTTTTATACTTGTTAAGACTTTTCAAGGGTCTGCAGATACAGTACATTGTGATTTACAATTGCTTTATTTATTTATTTATATATAATAATTAATATAATAATAATATTTATATAAACCCTTTTAGACCCTGCATTGATTACAATGGACATTGTGTAGTTTATTTTCTTTTTATTCTTTTTATTATATTTATTTTTTTGATAAACAAAACACTAATTAAGACTAATTATAATGAGACCATAAACCAGCCAATGAAACAGTTTTTTTTACTAATTCTTTGTGATTTATTACACTTTTTTATCATGTTTAGAAATTTTAAAATGTGGTTAATTGTATTTATGAAAGGGTTAACACTCACAGGAATAAAGAGCAGATGAGACGGCGTTGATGCAGAGCCCCCAGCAGCCCACCTCCACCCCCCTCTCATAGGTGGCATAAGCGGTGGAGTTATGAGCAGCATATGGATTCCCCCTGTACACAATCTGGAAGCAGCAAACAGAGAAAAACAAACAGGTTTAAACACAGAGAAGATTTTTTTTAATTATTTAGATTTTTAAATAAAGTTTTTTCAGCATCTTGAAGGAGTAAAAAAAAAAAAAAAAAAACACTTTTTACTGTTTGCTACGTAATTCCATGTGTCCCTTAATCGTTTCTATGTCTTTATTAATAATCTACACCCTGGTGAAAAATATATATACTTAATTATACTTTTTTTAACATATTGAAAAATGTCTAAGTATGCTGTAAATATACTTACAGATTTATGTACTTACTTAAAATATATTAAAAGTAATTAATTTTATGCTTCATCAAATGTTTGAAAGTAAACTTTGATCATACTTTTTAAAAAGTACAATACAGTGTATTTAAAAAAATAGACTATTATAAGTACACTTTTAGTTTAATGTAATTCAATATATTTCTAAAATACTTATTTCCAAATATACTTTTGTAAATTTTTAGCAAAGTGTGTTAAATACAACTGTTACAGTAGATAGATAGATAGATAGATAGATAGATAGATAGATAGATAGATAGATAGATAGATAGATAGATAGATAGATAGATAGATAGACAGACGGATAGATAGATAGACAGACAGACAGACAGCCAGACAGATAGATTGACAGACAGATAGACAGATAGACAGACCAATAAATAGACAGACAGACATACAGACAAACAGACAGACAGACAGACAGACAGACCAATAAATAGACAGACAGACAGACAGACAAACAGATAGACAGATAGACAGATAGATATAGATAGACAGACCAATAGACAGACAGACATATAGACAGATAGATAGATAGATAGATAGATAGATAGATAGATAGATAGATAGATAGATAGATAGATAGATAGATAGATAGATAGATAGACAGACAGACCAATAAACAGACAGACAGACAGACAGACAGATAGACAGACAGACAGACAGACAGCCAGACAGATAGACAGACAGACAGACAGACCAATAAATAGACAGACAGACAGACAGACAGAGAGACAGACAGACAGACCAATAAATAGACAGACAGACAGACAAACAGATAGACAGATAGACAGATAGATATAGATAGATATAGATAGACAGACCAATAGACAGACAGACAGACATATAGACAGATAGATAGATAGATAGATAGATAGATAGATAGATAGATAGATAGATAGATAGATAGATAGATAGAGATAGATAGATAGATAGATAGATAGATAGATAGACAGACCAATAAGCAGACAGACAGACAGACAGATAGACAGACAAACAGACAGACAGACAGATAGATAGATAGACAGACAGATAGACAGATAGACAGACCAATAAATAGACAGACAGACAGACAGACATACAGACAAACAGACAGACAGACAGACAGACAGACATACAGATAGATAGATAGATAGATAGATAGATAGATAGATAGATAGATAGATAGATAGATAGACAGACAGACCAATAAATAGACAGACAGACAGACAAACAGATAGACAGATAGATATAGATAGATATAGATAGACAGACCAATAGACAGACAGACAGACATATAGACAGATAGACAGATAGATAGATAGATAGATAGATAGATAGATAGATAGATAGATAGATAGATAGATAGATAGATAGATAGATAGATAGACAGACCAATAAACAGACAGACAGACAGACAGACAGATAGATAGAGATAGACAGACCAATAAATAGACAGACAGACAGACAGACAGATAGACAGATAGATAGATAGATAGATAGATAGATAGATAGATAGACAGACCAATAAACAGACAGACAGACAGACAGACAGATAGATAGAGATAGACAGACCAATAAATAGACAGACAGACAGACAGACAGACAGACAGACAGACAGACAGACAGACAGACAGACAGACAGACAGATAGATAGATAGATAGATAGATAGATAGATAGATAGATAGATAGATAGATAGATAGATAGATAGATAGATAGATAGATTTTTATACCCAACGAGATATATACTTGAAATGTGATACTTACTTAAAAAGACAGGAACAAGAAGCATATATATTTGTACTCTGATGTATCTGATAGATCACATATATTTAACATCAATTCTTAGTACATAATATACCTGGTGTATAATAGTATAATATTATGATTTTACTGTAAACATATTTAAAATATGGGGTTACATACATGAAACACTTAAAATATGTTTAGATGTTACTTAAGTACAGTATATTTAAAATAGTTCCATTTTAGTACAGTTAAGTAAACCTAATTAAAAACTATTTAAGTAAGATTTTTGTACTAGTTTTATACATTTTATACATTTTAGCACTCTTTAAATATACTGATTAATAATAATGTGGCTACAAGAACACTTTAGTGCACTATAGCATAATAATGCTATTAGTATACTATAATCTACTGAATAAGAAGAGGTGTCCAAACTTTTGACTGGTACTGTATATCATTGACCCACATACAAACAAGAACACAAGATAAGTCGAGGGATCAAAGACTCAGGAAACTCTTTAGTAAACAGTATCTATCCCCCTGTAAAAGGCACGGGAACGAGAGCCGACAGCAGCAGAGGATGCTGGGTAAACAGGTGAGGACGCATCATTAGGTGCACAGAAGTAATAACACCATCAGACAGGTTACCCTCAGCTAAAACAGGAAGTTGTGAGATTCAGGCAGGGCGAGGTGAGGCAGCACTGCTGGGCGGGTATCTGATAATAGCTTATAGATCAGCCGCTCTGCTGAGAGCAGCATGGGTTGTTTTTGTGTCTCTGCTGCACCACTGAGATCCTGAAATCTTCATTCACCTCCATACAGACCGCAGAGCGCTCTGGCATAAACCATACATAAACCAGAGCTGGACCATACGGACACAGAACGTGTGATAACACTGCTGGAAATTTTAATATCCATGTAAAAAACAATGAATTCAAATTAATATAATTCAATTAATTTCAGCTCCTTAAAGGTTTTTCAGCTCTTGGTTTGGCTGCACTAATTTTGCCCAGAATAAGAAGTAGTTTGGTGCAAGTGTTCACGGTGGACCTCTACCTCACTCAACATAACTGTTCCTCACTCTCTACCTCACTTTCTGCCTCACTCTACCTCACAAACTACCTTGCTCTACCTCGTTCTACCTCATTCTCCCTCACTTTCTGTCTTACTTTACCTCACACTCTACACCTGGCTCTGCCTCGCTCTACCTCACTCTACTTAGCTTTACCTCACACTCTACCTTATAAACCTCACTCTGGTTTGTTTTACCTCACAATCTACTATGTTCTGTCTAACTCCATCTGCTCTATCTCACTCTACTTTGCTTTACCTCACACTCTACCTCATGAACCTCACTCTACCTAGCTCTACCTCACTCTGCCCTGTTTTACCTCACAATCTACCTTGTTCTGTCTAACTCTATCTGCTCTACCTCACTCTACCTTGCTCTACCTCACTCCCCTTGATCTACATCACATTCTACACCTTCTACCACATTTTACTTTGCTTTACCTCACACGCTACCTCACACTACCTCACTCTGCCTTGTTTTACCTCACAATCTACCCTGTTCTGTCTAACTCTATCTGCTCTATCTCAGTCTACCTTCCTCTACCTCACTATTCCATGCTCTACCTTGTTTTTCCTCACTCTATCTGCTGTACCTCACTCTACCTCACTCTGGCCTGCTCTACATTACACTCTACCTTACATTCTACCTGGCTCTCCCTTGTTTTACCTCACTCTATCTGCTCTACCTCACTCCCCTTGCTCTACATCACACTCTACCTTGCTCTACCTTGATGTGCCTCATTCTACCTTACTCTGTACCACTCTACCTTCCTTGCTTTACCTTGTTCTTCCTCTCTTCATCTGCTGTACCTCACACTCTTCCTGGCTCTCTTTTGCTCTACCTCACTCTATCCGCATTACCTCACTCCTCTTGCTCTACATCACACTCTACACCTGGCTCTGCCCCACTCTACCTCATAATCTACCTTCCTCTACCTTGTTCTGCCTCACTCTATCCACTGTAATCTTGCTCTACCACCCCCCTACCTCACTCTTCCTTGCTGTACCTCGTTCTACCTCACTCTATCCGCTCCACCTCATTCCCATTGCTCATCACATTCTACACATGGCTCTGCATAGCTCTACCTCACTTTAAATTGTTTTACCTCACACTCAACCTTACAATCTACCTCACTCTACCTCACTCTACCTCACTGTATTCTCTCTACCTCACTGCTCCTTACTCTTCATTGCTCTGCCTCTTACTCTACCTGGCTCTCCCTCGTTCTACCTCGCTCTATCCGCTTTACCTCACTCCCCTTGCTCTACATCACATTTTACACCTGGCTCTTCCTTGCTCCACCTCACCCTAAATTGCTTTACCTCACACTCTACCTTGGTCTACCTCATTCTGTCCCGCTCTACCATGCTCTACCTCACTCTACCTTGCTTTACCTCACTCTACCCCGCTTTACCTCAAAATCGACATTGTTCTACCTTGTTCTACCTCACTCTGCTGTACCTCACTGTACTTTGTTCTACCTCACACTCAACCTTACAATCTACCTCACTCTACCTCACTCTACCTCACTGTATTCTCTCTACCTCACTCCTCCTTACTCTTCATTGCTCTGCCTCTTACTCTACCTGGCTCTCCCTCGTTCTACCTCGCTCTATCCGCTTTACCTCACTCCCCTTGCTCTACATCACATTTTACACCTGGCTCTTCCTTGCTCCACCTCACCCTAAATTGCTTTACCTCACACTCTACCTTGGTCTACCTCATTCTGTCCCGCTCTACCATGCTCCACCTCACCCTAAATTGCTTTACCTCACACTCTACCTTGGTCTACCTCATTCTGTCCCGCTCTACCATGCTCTACCTCACTCTACCTTGCTTTACCTCACTCTACCCCGCTTTACCTCAAAATCGACATTGTTCTACCTTGTTCTACCTCACTCTGCTGTACCTCACTGTACTTTGTTCTACCAAACTCTACCTTCAACCTTGCTCTGCCCCACTTTACCTCACCATCTACCTTGTTCTATGCGTTTTACCTCACTCCATCTACTGTACCTCTACCTTGCTCTACCTTACTCTTCCTTTGCTCCACCTCACCCTAAATTGCTCTACCTCACACTATCTCATTCCGTCCGGCTCTACCTCACACTCTACCTTGTTCTACCTCACTCTACCTTATTCTTCCATGCTTTACCTCACACTCTACATGGCTCTCACTCGTTCTACCTCACTTTATCCACTCTAACTCACTCCCCTTGCTCTACACCATACTCTACACCTGCTTTGATTTACCTCACTCTACCTTGCTTTACCTCATTCTATCTCACTCTGCCCCACTTTACCTCCCAATCTTTCTTATTCTACCTTGTTCTACCTCACTTTACCTTACTCTTTCTTGCTCTACCTCACACATACATCATTCTACCTCACTCTGCCCTCTAGAGAGAAACAAAATGCCCTATTTCCTACTTGTGGGGAATAGTGATTGCAATAAATTGCAACAAATTAATATGATGATATGCCTTTTGATTAAGAAACTTTAAATGTCTCATTTTGCGTGTTTTTTTTTTTTTTTTTGCATTAATTTTGCGGTGGTCTCTAGTATAGTTGAATGCCCTGTGAGGCAGTTTTTTTGAGGAAAGTGCTCCGGTGCTTCTGTTTCAGGCTGTTTTAGTTCGACAGAAGAATGAAACATACTCATGAAATGCAAACATCTCGCCTCCGATTGGCTAACAGCACTGTGCCGTTCCCTCCATGGCTCTGGATTGGGCGGTCGCAAGCCGAGGTGGGAGGAGCCATGAATCCTAATTTCATAGTGACTGCTGTATTTCAAAAAGGTGCAATAATGAATGCGTTCTAGCTAACATACATCTTTAAGTGTCTTAATGAGTGCCATATTTGAGTGCCCTTCTGCTCTTCCAGTAGTAAAGGGTGCCGTTATGAAGTGCCTTCTATACCACCCAATTAGACAGCGCCTCAAAGTAGAGTAAATATAGAGTGATGCAGAACAGTATAGAGTTAATGTTCTCCTACATGATGAAGTGCACAGTTAAGTATCTGCTACTCTAATGGAGAAGTGGCACCAGTGGATTAGCTGTGATGTCATGCAGTGAGTGCCTTAAAAAAGCCAGACTCTGCCGCTGCTGACGGTCATCTGAAGGTTTTTAAAAGTTAAGTAAACGTATTTATTATATATTGTTAATTTCCCTCTTCAACAGAATGACTCATCCTGCCATCATGCATCATCCATCATCTATCATCTAAACTGAGCGTCAATCAGGCGAGATGTTCCAAAACTGCACTAAAGTCAAAGTAATTTGTCAGTCAGTGTGACTCACCAGTAGCTCTGTGTTTTCAGTGCTGATTAGATTAATTTATGCGGCTGTTTATTAGGATGAATAGTGCGCTAATGAAACAGAGAAACAGCAGGACTTATTTTCTACATTTAACGTCACATTTCCTCTTTCCTATTTCCTTATTTCAAAACCAACATCAACTTCAGCTCCACTGTTTATATAGAAAAACTCTGCAGTTGTATAATAATTACAGACTGTAGTTCTGTATCTGTTCCTCTGTGTACTTTATTATTCTCCCCCTTATCTTCCCCCTGTTCTCAATACTCAAGGCCTACAGGACGATGACTACAGGACGCTGACTACAGGACAATGTCCTCAGGAAGCTGCACACAGAATGATGCATACAGGAAGCTGTCAACAGGATGCTGCCTGCAGAATGATGCCTACAGGATGCTACCCACTGGACGATGCCCACAATACGATTCCTACAGGACACTGCCTACAAGAGGCTGCCTACAGGATGATGCCTACAGGACGCTGCCCACAGTATAATGCTTACTGGATGCTGCCTACAGGACGATGACTACAGAATCCTGCCTACAAGATGGTGCCTACAGGATGCTGCCCATAGGACGATGCCTATAGGATGCTGCATACAGGACGCTGCCCACAGTATAATGCTTACTGGATGCTGCCTACAGGATGATGACTACAGGACAATACCTACAATACGATTCCTACAGGACACTGCCTACAAGAGGCTGCCTACAGGATGATGCCTTCAGAATGCTACCCACAGGACGGTGCCTACAGGACAATACCCACAATATGAATCCTACAGGACACTGCCTACAAGAGGCTGCATACAGGATGATGCCTACATGATGCTGCCCATAGGACGATGCCTATAGGATGCTGCATACAGGACACTGCCCACAGTATAATGCTTACTGGATGCTGCCTACAGGACGATGACTACAGAATCCTGCCTACAAGATGGTCTCTACTGGTTGATGCCTATGGGGCGATGCATACAGGACAATGCCTACAGGACACTGACTATAGGACAATGCCCACAGGACATTGCCTACAGGATGATGCCTATGGGTCAATACCTATGGGACAATGCATACAGGACAATGCCTACAGGATGATGCCTACGAAATGATGCCTATGGAATGATGCCTATGGAATGATGCTTACGGGATGATGCCTATAGGATCATGCGTATGGGACACTGCTCACAGAAGGCTGCATACAGAACGCTACCCTCAGGACAAAGCACACAGGATGCTGCCTACAGAATGAAGTCTCCATTATGCTGCTCATAGGACGATGCCTATAGGATGCTGCATACAGGACACTGCCTACGTGATGATGCCTATGAAACAATGCCTACAGGACACTGCCTACAGTATAATGCCTACAGGATGCTGCCTATAGAATGATGCCTACAGGATGATGCCCACAAGGCGCTGCTTACAAAAGGCTGCCAGCCGGAAGCTACCTACAAAATGCTGCCTACATTACAATGCCTACAGGACGATGTCTACAGGTTGCTGCATACAGGACGCTGCCTACAGGACGATGCCTATAGGATGTTGCATACAGGACACTGCCTACATGATGATGCCTACAGGATGCTGCCTATAGGATGATGCCTACAGGATGATGGCCACTAGGCGCTGCTTACAGAAGGCTACCTACAAAATGCTGCCTACAGGAGGCTCCCTACAGGACAATGCCTACAGGATGATGCCTACAGGATGATGCCTACAGGACGATGCCTATAGGATGCTGCATACATGATGATGCCTATGAGACAATGCCTACAGGACACTGCCTACAGTATAATGCCTACAGGATGCTGCCTATAGAATTATGCCTGCAGGATGATGCCCACAAGGCGCTGCTTACAAAAGGCTGCCAACAGGAAGCTACCTACAAAATACTGCCTACATTACAATGCCTACAGGATGATGCCTACAGGACGATGCCTATAGGATGCTGCCTACAGGATGATGCCTACAGGATGATGGCCACTAGGCGCTGCTTACAGAAGGCTACCTACAAAATGCTGCCTACAGGAGGCTCCCTACAGGACAATGCCTACAGGATGATGCCTACAGGATGATGCCTACAGGACGATGCCTATAGGATGCTGCATACATGATGATGCCTATGAGACAATGCCTACAGGACACTGCCTACAGTATAATGCCTACAGGATGCTGCCTATAGAATGATGCCTACAGGATGATGCCCACAAGGCGCTGCTTACAAAAGGCTGCCAGCCGGAAGCTACCTACAAAATGCTGCCTACATTACAATGCCTACAGGACGATGTCTACAGGTTGCTGCCTACAGGACGATGCCTATAGGATGTTGCATACAGGACACTGCCTACGTGATGATGCCTATGAGACAATGCCTACAGGACACTGCCTACAGTACTATAATGCCTACAGGATGCTGCCTATAGGATGATGCCTACAGGATGATGGCCACTAGGCGCTGCTTACAGAAGGCTACCTACAAAATGTTGCCTACAGGAGGCTCCCTACAGGACAATGCCTACAGGATGATGCCTACAGGATGATGCCTACAGGATGCTGCATACATGATGATGCCTATGAGACAATGCCTACAGGACACTGCCTACAGTATAATGCCTACAGGATGCTGCCTATAGAATGATGCCTACAGGATGATGCCCACAAGGCGCTGCTTACAAAAGGCTGCCAGCCGGAAGCTACCTACAAAATGCTGCCTACATTACAATGCCTACAGGACGATGTCTACAGGTTGCTGCCTACAGGACGCTGCCTACAGGACGATGCCTATAGGATGTTGCATACAGGACACTGCCTACATGATGATGCCTATGAGACAATGCCTACAGGACACTGCCTACAGTATAATGCCTACAGGATGCTGCCTATAGGATGATGCCTACAGGATGATGGCCACTAGGCGCTGCTTACAGAAGGCTACCTACAAAATGCTGCCTACAGGAGGCTCCCTACAGGACAATGCCTACAGGATGATGCCTACAGGATGATGCCTACAGGACGATGCCTATAGGATGCTGCATACATGATGATGCCTATGAGACAATGCCTACAGGACACTGCCTACAGGATGCTGCCTATAGAATTATGCCTGCAGGATGATGCCCACAAGGCGCTGCTTACAAAAGGCTGCCAACAGGAAGCTACCTACAAAATACTGCCTACATTACAATGCCTACAGGATGATGCCTACAGGACAATGCCTATAGGATGCTGTCTATAGGATGATGCCTACAGGATGATGGCCACTAGGCGCTGCTTACAGAAGGCTACCTACAAAATGCTGCCTACAGGAGGCTCCCTACAGGACAATGCCTACAGGATGATGCCTACAGGATGATGCCTACAGGACGATGCCTATAGGATGCTGCATACATGATGATGCCTATGAGACAATGCCTACAGGACACTGCCTACAGTATAATGCCTACAGGATGCTGCCTATAGAATTATGCCTGCAGGATGATGCCCACAAGGCGCTGTTTACAAAAGGCTGCCAACAGGAAGCTACCTACAAAATACTGCCTACATTACAATGCCTACAGGATGATGCCTACAGGACGATGCCTACAGGACGATGCCTATAGGATGCTGCCTACAGGATGATGCCTATAGGATGCTGCATACAGGACACTGCCTACGTGATGATGCCTATGAGACAATACCTACAGGACACTGCCTACAGTATAATGCCTACAGGACGCTGCCTATAGAATGATTCCTACAGGATGATGCTCACAAGGCGCTGTTTATAGAAGGCTGCCTACAGGATGACGCCCACAGGAAGCTGCCTACAAAATGCTGCCTACAGGAGGCTGCCTACAGGAGGCTGCCTACAGAATGATTCCTACAGGATGATGCCCACAAGGCGCTGTTTATAGAAGGCTGCCTACAGGATGACGCCCACAGGAAGCTGCCTACAGGACGTATGCTGTGTGTATGTACAGTTCTACAGTGTGTGTAAGAAAAGGCTGCTAATACAGACCTGCCCCATGAAGTCGGTGAAGAAGAGCATGTTACAGAGGAAAGCAGTCCAGCCCAGCAGATGACTCACACACAGACAGCGGTAATGAGTGGGCATGTTAATCATGGCCGACAGTAAAGACTTCAGAGTCATCCGCTTCCGTACCTGCAGATCAAACACACACACATACACATCAATCAATTAATACAACCAAGAAAAAAGTTCCATAACAAGTTCTATAACATAAAAATGATGAGTTTCTTTGATTGTTCCAAATTAAAAACCTCTGGAATATAATCAAGATGGATGATCACAAGCCATCAAACCACCAAACTGAACTGCTTGAATTTTTACACCAGGAGTAAAGCAGCATAAAGTTATCCAAAAGCAGTGTGTAAGACTGGTGAAGGAGAACGTGATGCCAAGATGCGTAAGAAAACTGTGATTAAAAACCATCAGGGTTATTCCACCAAATATTATTTTTTTGCATCTTTTTTGTTATTTCAGTCATTTCTCATTTTCTGTAAATAAATGCTCTAAATGACAATATTTTTATTTGGAATTTGGGAGAAATGTTGTCTGTAGTTTATAGAATAAAACAACAATGTTCATTTTACTCAAACATAAACCTTTAAATAGCAAAATCAGAGAAACTGATTCAGAAACTGAAGTGATATTTTATCCAGAGCTGTATATAACAGCAAGTCCAACAACAACAAAAAAAAGTGATTCAAGTGATTTTGGGAAAATCACTAGAATGTGCTCAGTGTCCTTATGCTGTTAGCATAGCCACCATTTAGCTATTTTTCTTGTTTTTGCTAAGTCTATGCTAAAAAAAAAAAAAAAAAACCCTCATTCGTGTTACTTTTAGTCCTGTTACTCAAAATGTAATAAAAAGTAACAGGAGTGATTTTTTTGGTCATAAATATAAATTATTTGAATATGCAGTCAAATTAAAATATTAAAGGAATTAGTGCACTTGCTTTTTATTTTAAACATTCTTTTTAAATGTCACATGAGTTTTGTAAGTTAACAAGTAAAGCTGCCTGAGTTTGACCACTATATGTTTTGAATAGTCAGGTACAGGGGTTGGACAACAAAACTGAAACACCTGGTTTTAGAGCACAATAATTGATTGTGGTGACGGACAGTTCTGGTGGAAACAGGAGAGTTGAGGTGCACATTGAATTCTGCCATGATTTGATCAGCCGTGGTTTTATGTTTTTTTGGATACAATCCGGGTTAGCACCCGAACATCCCTTTCAGACAGCTTCCTCTTACAGCGTCCACAGTTAATCCTGTTGGATGTGGTCGGTCCTTCTTGGTGGTATGCTGACATTACCCTGGATACCGTGGCTCTTGATGCATCACAAAGACTTGCTGTCTTGGTCACAGATGCTCCAGCAAGACGTGCACCAACAATTTGTCCTCTTTTGAACTCTGGTATGTCTCCCATAATGTTGTGTGCATTGTAATATTTAGAGCAGAACTGTGCTCTTACCCTGCTAATTGAACCTTCACACTCTGCTCTTACTGGTGCAATGTGCAATTAATGAAGATTGAACACCAGGCTGCTCCAATTTAGCCATGAGACCTAAATTTCAATGGGCCTTAATTTGATTTTTCAACTACAAACTCCTTAAACTCAAAGGGCTCTCGGTTCATCTGTAAAGTTATTTTAAAACTACAGTTAAAAAGATCACTTGTTGCATTTCTACAGTTAGTTTTACAGAAATCTCACTCTGATTTGACCTCCCTGTGTATTCAGTGATTCAGTGATTCAGTGATTTAGTGATTCAGTGATTCAGTGACAGCACGTATGATGTGGTTAGTCTGGTGCAAATGTGTTTGTTTACAGAGGTAATTATGAAAGGCTCTGTGGAACCATTAAGAGATGAGAACATTTATTTAAACCAGAGCTGCAAGCTGTGATAAATACGGCTGAGGGAGTATCCGTCCACAGTCCATTACCAGCTGTCTTCATGGCTTCTTCCGCTTCCGCAAGTGTTTAAAGATTCAGTCCAACCGAGCAGAAATGATGGAAGCCTATCTAAACCAATTACCTGCTTACAGCAGGGGAGAAAGAGGCAGAGAGCTTAAAGAAAACTACGTTATTGAGAGAGATCACTCAGAGAAAGCGTACAGTACGATATTTTTTATTCTTATTCTAATGTCTCATATATACACATATATTTATATATAATGAAAAACCTCCTGTTCAATAAAGAACACTCTCTTTTAAAACACACAGTAAATATTTTTCTCCATTTTCTCCAAAATTTACATGCCCCAACACCAGGAGGGTGAAGACTAGCACATGCCTCCTCCGATACATGTGAAGTCAGACTCCGCCTCTTTTAGAACTGCTGCTGATGCTGTAGCATTACTAAGTAGCATCACAGCGCTAACGCTCGGAGGAAAGCACAGCGACTCGGTTCTGATACATCAGCTCACAGACGCAGCCTTGTGCTGATCCACATCACCCAAGGAGTGATGAGGGGAAAGAGGAGAGCGCCATCTACTGTACTGTACCCACCCAGAGAGAGCAAGGACAACTGTTCTCTCTCAGGGCTCCGGCAGCTGATGGCAAGCTGCATGACCAGGATTCGAATTGGCGATCTCTTGAGGTGGGCGGTCTTATTTTACAGTTATATCTCACCTACTCCATTTGCAAATGTAATATATGTACATGTATTAAAATATTAAATATGTTAAAGTAAAACATATATGGCTATATATGTATATATCACGTAGTAAAAAGAACATCATACTGAACGTAAAACATGGTGGTGGTAGTGTGATGGTCTGGGGCTGCTGGACAACTTGTAATAAACCAGGAATTCTGCTGTGTACCAGACAATCCTGAAGGAGAATGTTCGGCCATCTGTTTGTGACCTCAAGCTTAAGTGTTGTACTTGGGTTCTGCAGCAGGACAATGACCCAAGTCCACTTCTGAACGGCTTAAAAAAAAAAAAAAAAAAAAAAAAAAAAGTTATCTGCTGGTGTTGATCCACTGTGTTTTATTATCAAGTCTAAAGTCAGTGCAGTTTTGTTTTCCCACAAAATCTTACAGCACTTCATATCTTATAGCTTTCCTCTGCTACTGACAACTTTTATACGGAGATATGGATTTCATTTTCCAGCAGGACTTGGCACACTGCCCACACTGCCAAAAGTACCAATAGGTCTTATATAATATTCTAATTTCCTGAGACACTGATTTTTGGGTTTTCATTGGCTGTAATCCATAATAATCAACAATAAAAGAAATATAGAGAAATATATATATAGAAACAACACTTGATATAGAGACATTTAGAGACATACTGTGTATGTATATACATATGACTGTTTACTGTTTCTAGCTGTAGAAATGCTAAAGCAGACTGTGTTTCAGTGTTTAATACAGGGGGAGGAATGCAGAGATATCAGGCAGCTTGTTTGCTTGTTGAGTAGAGGAAAGTGTTTATGCTCTATATATATTTATGCAATTATTAGATCAAGCATGCATTTGTAATTTGTACAGGATGAGGTACAGGGGTCTGAAGTCACTGGTCACAGAAGCAGTAGTTCATTTTCTGTTTTTCTTTATTCTATTTAATAATGTGAAATCTACAGAAAATATCAAAATAATAATAATAATAAAATATAATCTGAGCCTGTCAGAGCCCTGGATTCCTGTGGGTACCAAAAGAGGAAGTGTTGCAAAAAAAACCCATTAAAACAAGAAATGAACCAGTCAAGAGTTACCATTGGAAGCATTTTTCTGAAAAAATGTTCTTTTCTGAGTTCTTTATTTTCTTTTCTTATTTTTTTTTATAGTTTTGTATTATTACTTTTTAACTTATTTTGATTTTCTTTTATTATTATTACTATTATTTCTTTTTTTGCTTTTATTTGTTTAGTTTATTTATTTATTTGTATTTTTATTGTAACATGTAAACTTTAGTTTTAGCTTATTTTTAACTAATGTTTGTTGTATTAATCTTATTTTCTTTTGATCTTAATTTCTTGTCAATTAAACCAAGTTTTATTATAACAAAATATTTTTTTTATTCTAATTCTATTTGTTTTTTTATTTACTGTTATTTTAAAATAATTAAATTTAGCTATTGTTTTCTTTGTCATGTCAATCCCTGTTTTTTGTAAATTTGTGCTCAACCACATTGAAAATAAGGGTTGCCCTCAATGTACTTCCAAGTCAGAAGGAAGTTGAAAGGAAGTCGGAAGGAAGGAAGTCGGAGGAAAGGAAGGAAGTCGGGAGGAAGGAAGTTGGAGGGAAGGAAGGAAGTCAAAAGAAGGAAGAAAGTCAGAAGGAAGGAAACAAGGAAGGAAGGTAGGTAGGTCGGTCGGTCGGTCTTTTGGTCGACTGATTGGTTGATTGATTGATTGATTGAATACACGTGAATAGAGAATAAGATTGATGCAGAATTAGGAATTGTTCATTCTGGGTAGCTCTCTAAACACTGTACATCATCCATTGTGATGCTCATTGCTATCTTACACCCTGCCAACACTCTATTTTCACTCCCTTCTCCTGCCTGGTTTAAACAGCAGCAGAGCTTCTGAATATATCTACACTGATGGGCGTGGTGTTCTGGAAATTATGTGTGTTCAGGTAAATTTCTGGAATTTTGCTTGTTTATCTTAGTATGTGCCTTTTGCACGCTTTATAGAATGCAAGGTATACTTTTCCCGTCGTTACGAGGACAAAGAATCAAAATCAAGCTGCACGGTGCACAATTAATGGCTCATCTATAAATTGCTAAAATAGGGCCCCTAGTAGGGGTGTGCCATATCGTATTGTACGCAGTAATAATATCACCAACATTTTTGAATATCGTGAATATTATTATATAATATACCCTGAAATATGGTGCAATATCACCCACCCCTAATTATCACATCAGGATACTACATTTTTTTATGCTGTTCTTAGCAAAGTAAAACAAAATCACACTGCTCTCATTATTTCCCATTATATATCTACTAGAGACAGATTATAACTGTCCAGTATCATTTATTTTACTTTAATTCTGGATATATAGAGATAAAAATGATTTAAAAAAAGGATAAAATTCTTGTATTTATTAATATCTCAGTTAGGGGTGCGCAATATCATATCATATTGTATGCAATAATTTTTTTTTTTGTTGCAGTAGTGTTTTCTTAAAAAAAAAAAATTTCTTCGCCAAGAGTACCGTTATCGCGAAAATACCATTTAAATATTGTGATATTATTTTAGGGCCATATCGCCCACCCCTAGCCCCTAGTGTTTAAGGCTTTCCTTAAAAAGCGCACTCTTCCAGCTCCCTCCTTGTTCTAAAATTAAAAAGCGTAGTTTTTAAAGCTTCCTGCGCTGATTATTGTGTGAAAAACACCAGTAGATTGATGCTGAACAGGATGCAGGAGGGCTCTCGTGGCAGTTTCTCAGACAGATGGTCTATTGTATGAGGTAAACAGGCAGTTCATCACTAAAGGACTCGGAGAAAGGCTGCAGAATAACAGGATTTCTGCCAAAACGTACGTTTCTCGAATAAGACGGCGTTTAAAATCTTACTTAATGCTGAGAAACTGAAGCAGTGCATCGATAAAAGGGCGTTTGTGTTGGAAAAGGTGACTCTATTCATCATTTTAACACATCCTAGTTTGCATAGGTTTGCTCCACAACAACCTGAGGCTGTTTTTGGTGTTAAATTCTTTTATTCGAGGTGTTGGAAAGCTTTCGGCTGCTGGATCAGAAGCACATTTCAGCAGAGATGCTTCATATGAGTCACTGGCTTGACAAATTCCAGGCTTAAGAGGCATGGCTGCGGTTTCGTCAAGAGCATGTCTGATTGTGGTAATTCAGGCGGAAGGCTGTCCAATGAAGCAGATCACTGCAATAAGGCACATTTTTGTATAGGGCACAGCGACTTTACATAGTATAATGCATTCTATTAATACTTTTGTGCCATTTAAGAAGTGCAGAAATTGCTCTGTATGGCTTATGGCGTCATAAATCCCAAAAGAGCTCATTTAAGAGCATTTAAGAGTTCTTAGGATTTCCTGAAAATAAACTAATCTCGGTCTTTTGTGAGCATCTTTTATCGGTTTTGTATTGTTTAGGTGTTATTATACTATATATATATATATATATATATATATATATATATATATATATATATATATATATATATATATATATATATATATATATATATATATATATTGTGGTACGCCCTGGGGTTAGGGGCGTGACCACTGTGACCCGGAAGGAGGAAGCGCACAGATAACACAGACACGGGGAGTAAATAAACTCAAAACGTACCTTTTATTTGGCTTTTAACTGCCCTCCACCACACCCAAAACAACTCAAACAAACATATGGCCCAATGGGGCTCTAGAGTCTGTAGAATGAACTTTTCTTTAGTTCTTAAAGGTCCGTGCAGCCTCAGCCCTCAGCTCCCCAGTCAAGAGTTCCTCCTCTCAGTGAGCTGAGGCTGAGTTTTATACCTGTCCCAGCCGGCTGCTTAATCAGTCCTGAATGCACACCGGCTGGGACAGACATGGCTGTGAGTTCCGGCGTGGGGCGGACCCACGGTTCCCCCGCCTCCTCACGCCACAATATATATATATACATAGTAAAATGTTGTTTAAAAAAATTCAGTTGGTTTAAAGAGGCTCTAACTAAATAAGGGGTGGGCAACACGGCTCTAAAATAAATAATATAACAGAATTTCATAGTATTCTTTACGATATGACAAAACACTAAATTAAAAAAATAAATATTTCAAGAATACACTACAGCAACAAAATTAAATATTTTTCATTTTATTATTGCATTCAATATGCTATATCACACCCCTAACTGAGATATTAAAAAATACAAGAATTTTATCAGATTTCTAACAGAAGTCAATGATCCAGAATGATCAGTCATAATACTAATAATAATGCACTCCAAATATCTCCATATATCCAGGATTAAAATAAAATAAATGATACAGGACAGATATAATCTGTCTCTAGTAGATATATATAGATAGATAGATATAGCACACTCCTACACTAAACCCACAGATTTTTGCTGACTTTACTCTCAGCTTAAGTGAGGAGTAGTTTGGGAGAGGCACTGGGTGATGTATGGGTTTAGAGGTGGGGCAGGAGGGAGAGCTGATTGGCTGAGTAGCAGGAGTGCGCCTCGAATAGCGCAGTGAGTGAGACAGGCAGGCGGTATTATTGATTGACTGATATGCATATAGATCTGCACATTCTCGCCGGAAATTACCACAATAAAAGTCTTTCTTTTCTTTAGAGAAATTACAGATACAGAAGTCAGAGAGCGGTGAGTACTGTTTCCTACACCTTCAAATAAAGACTCTTAGAAACTGGAGAAAAAAAACTGCTACAGGAAGACGTCTGGCTGACCCACATGGAAACAGCAGCTTTAGCTCAGATTAACATGATTAAGGACTGAGGCACTGAGGACTGCGCAATGGTGTTCTGGGGTCAGTTTGACCCGGTGAATGTTTAATCATCCAAAAGATGACTGAAACCCCCCAAAAATTAATTTTTCCATTTTTTTTATCCTCCATTACTAATTATTCCATCAATATTTAGTACAATAATGTTCTTTACCTCTAACAGGTAATGCTTTAATTAGGATTATTCACTCGTTTTTTTTTGTTTTGTTTTTTTAAATACATGTTCAAACTTACGTTAATGTTTCACTACTTTATTACTTTGGAAAGACCAACATATAAAACAGTAGTTTTACATAAAATTAAAAACATAACATTGTAATTTTTTAGTTTTAGTTTTAGTTATATGTGAGGTTAATCTATTTTCCTATTATATGTTGATTACACTCATTAACTATTTTTCCTAGATCTTCAAACTTTAAAACTTTAAATATAACAGGGTTAAGCAGTAATAAAGTCATTGATAAGGTAAAAGATAAATTAAAAAAGCAGATTTTCTTGACTACTAAGCAATAGGGGTGTTCCTAAACTTTTGACAGATGGTTTATGTCAAATTAGGGCTTTTTATTTTTGTCTCAAATAAGGAACGGCTGATTTGGACCAAACAAGTCGCCTCAGGACGAATCTCAGAGTTCACGGGAAAGAGTTGAAACTGCAGTAATGAGCAGGTAAACATGAGAGAGCTGCTGAAGGACAAACTGAGCAGTGAAAGTGAAGGAATTGGGATATGAACGCAGATGCAGGCCGGGAGGAACCCGGGCGAGAGAACTGACCTCTTTGCTGGGCTGCTTGGCGCTGGACGTGACGGCGTTGGCCTCGCTGAGGGCGGAAAAGGAGCGAGGCCGGATCTCAGGTGCGGGCACCGGGTCCTTGGGCAGGGCGCCGTACCCAGTTCCGTTAGAGGCCAGGATGAGCGGTGCGGTGGGGGCGGTGGACTCGGAGGTGTGCTGCTGCTTCTTCAGAGGGGTTTCAGGGATGCTGAAGAGATGCACGGTGAGGAAGAAGCCCCAGGTTATAGCAGAGAAGAAATAGATGACCTGGTACTCGGATCCCAGCAGAACGCCCAGAGCGGAGTGACCCCAGTCCATCGCACCAATCAGGTAACCAAACGCTCCACCCAAACCTGCGGGGTAACAAAATACATACAGGCTTTTAAAGAACTTTAATCAGTTTCTTTTTGTTTTATTCTATAAACTACAGACAACATTTCTCCCAAATTCCAAATTAAAATTAATATATTTTTTTTATTTAGAGCATTTATTTGCAGAAAAAGAGAAATGGCTGAAATAACAAAAAAAGACGCAGAGCTTTCAGAAAACAAGTTCATTTCATAAAGTTTTAATAGTTCAGAAATCAATAATATTTGGTGGAATAACCCTGCTTGTTTTTTAATCAGTTTTTTTTTTTTCATGCATCTTGGCATCATGTTCTCCTCCACCAGTCTTACACACTGCTTTTGGATAACTTTATGCTGCTTTACTCCTGGTGCAAAAAATTCAGCAGTTCATCTTGGTTTGGTTTGATGGCTTGTGATCATCCATCTTCCTCTTGATTATATTCCAGAGGTTTTCAATTTGGAAATTCATCAAAGAAATTCATCATTTTTTAGTGGTCTCTTTTTTTTCCAGAGCTGTATATATCAGTTATAGTGGATGTATTAAAAAAGGTGGTTCATTTGTGATAAGAAGCTGATCATACCTCGATCACACCTGACTATCAGATGAACTCCTCTATGTTTGAGCTAAACAGCTGTTCAGGTGCGGTTTAACCTGATTTATTACACAGATAATAATAATTACTACAGCTATTAATTAATGCTTATCTGTGCTGCTGCTCTATGCTAAACTACACTGAAATATTGTAATTACTAGATAGATGGGTGACTGAATGCTGTTCTACACCAATAAGAGTCCTTGGGCTAGACTCCTAACACTACATTAGCCCAACTCGAGTATCACAGAATCACAGTATCGTTATAATATCATACAGTGAGATACCCTGTGATCCTTTAATTCCCACCCCTACAAAAGACCTGTCGGCACGTCAGTGTAGTATATCCCCAAGTTCACCCCACCTTAAAGTCCTGCGTATCCTGTAATAGACCAAACAGCATCAATCATCGTACAGCAGGACCTGATGCAACTGTGTGAAACGTGTTTCAGAGCAAAAGTGTTTCCTTTAAAAGACACGACTTCAGAACAACAAAGCAGCTGCTGCCGAACGGAAATCTCCAAACAGCTGAAGAAAGAGAGAAACTCCGGTTCTGAGGGGAGATCAGAACACAGGGTCTGATAGGATGATGCTGAGAAGAACAAGCTGATGCTCTGACAGTTTTTACAATAAAACACAGTCAGATCACTCCACTGATTATATAGAGGCACTGTGTATTTAACTGTGTATAATAATAACAGACTGTAGTTCTGTATCTGTTTTTCTGTATATTTTATTATTCTCTTCCTTATTTTCACCCTGTTCTTCAATACTCAGAACCTACAAAACCACCACAGAACAGCTGGAAAAAATGGAAAAAAAAAAAATATATATATATATATACGTATATATATATATATATATAGTTATTTAAATATAACAATACTGTAATTAAACTATATGAGAAATAATTAAAGTATATATATTTTTTTCCTTATGATTATATTTTTGCTTTATTAAGCATTATATAAATACTTTTCAACAAAGAATAATTTATTTGGCTGTGCTATTTTTGTAGTGGTGATGTACTTAATATAAATATATAAATATATATATATATATATATATATATATATATATATATATATATATATATATATATATATATATATATATTTTTTTTTTTTTTTTTTTTTTTTTTTTTTTTTTTTTAGCCCTATCCAGACAGGATTAATTGCAACTGAAAAAACAGGAGGACCAGTAAGTTTTTAGGCTTTTTCTCAGTCACATGACATGATGATGATAGATACTTTACTAATCCCCACAGGGGAAATTCATTTGTCCAGCAGCAACAACTATACAAAAATATACAAAACAAAACACAAACCACAGAGTACACACGTCAACAAGAGGTGTTGTACAGCCTTATGGCAGTAGGAATGAACGACCTTCTGAACCTCTCAGTTTTATGTTGCAGCGAAAGGAGCCTGTTACTGCGGCTGCTTTTTTGAGCAGCCAGAGTCTCATGTAAAGGGTGTCTGTTGTTGTTAAGGATGGTTTGCAACAGACACCTCACCCTCTTCTCCACCAGATCCCCCACATAGTCTACTTTCCCACCCATCACAGAACCACACTTTCTGATCAGTTTATCCAGCCTGTTACAGTCTCTCACAGTGATGCTGCTTCCCCAACAAGTCACCCCAAAGAACACAGCACTTGCCACGACGGAATGGTAGAAACTGCGCAGAAACTCACTGCAGATATTAAAGGATGTAAGCCTCCTTAAGAAATAAAGTCTGCTTTGTCCTTTTTTGTATACTGCATCAGTGTGCACTGACCAGTCCAGTTTATGGCTAAGGTGCATTCCCAGGTATTTGTAAGATTGAACGGTCTCAATGATTTGTCCTCCAATTTCCACAGGCCTGTGAGAAAATTTCTGTTGACGGAAGTCCACAATCATCTCCTTGGTCTTAGATATATTGAGGATCAGACCGTTTTTCCTACTCCAAGCTGTAAAAGCAGCTACAAGCTCCCTGTACTCCACTTCATTTCCTCCCTTCACATCACGTTCAGTAGCTCCTCCATTTCCACTCGCTGTTGTGTTTTTTTTAACGTGGATCTCCGTGGAAATGCCCAAGCGCCCAAAGTGTAATTACGGTGTGCGGCAGTGGACAAATACCTATTTTATTAAACGTGAGGAGACAAAACTCAGAGATGTGCGTCCGGACGGGACTAAAATTACCGGAGGAGCATGGAGTTCAGAGAAAAACAGTAGATAATTCAGCCTGTAATTTATTTATCAGAGGACGTCTGAGAAAAACACCTACATGATCGTTCTGGACGGGAATAAAATCACAGAGGATAAAAAAAAAACATAAAAGAGAAAATGACCCCAGAACCTCCTGAGAAACTAATCCCATCCGGATAGGGCGTTAGGATTATTGTACAAAGCTGGGTTTTGTTTTTTTTTATGATAAAACTATACTTTTAGTAAATTTGTCCTAAGAGCCTGTATTTTTGCCAAAAAACTGTACTTCAGTCAAATTTTATGGTAAAACATTAATTCGGCGTTGCTCATAGTAATTAATTTGTGCTTATTAAACTTGTGTTATGTGTTAAACTATACTTAAAAAGTTTAGTTTAGTTAGTTTAGTGTAGGTAAAATAACAGCTGATAGCAGCAGTGAGATATCTTGCTTTTTTGTTACCAGTTTATATATGCAACTTTTTGAAATGAATGTTATGTTAAATCTATACTTTAATCACACTTTTATTTTGTTTGTAATGTTCTGTTGGACAGCTCAAACAAATATACCTAAATTGTGTTAAATAGTGGCAAAAAAAACATATGACTACCACACTCAGTATGAATTTAGTGCATTTTTAGCGCAATTTATATAATTTTAAAATACTGATCCAATTATCTTCTCAGCAGTGCCTTTATTAAGTTAGAAAGGCGTGGTAATCGTGGAAGGCTTTTCTGAAACTGAGAAATAAATATACTGTAGATAATAGGGCTTCATATTGCATCATCTTAGACTGCTCATTCATGAAATAAGATATTCAACAGGGTATTTTTTATTTTATTTTCATTTTTTATGGGAAAAATCATCACAAGGGCCAATTTCATCACTTTTAGTGATATAATTGATAAATTGCATGCTGAATTTCTCTGAGATAATTTATAAAGCTCCTGCGCATTTGGAAAACAGCTCATCTTCTGCTCCTCTGACTCACTTTGTAAGTTATACTTTAATCAAATGACCAATAATAAAATCAATACATTTTTTTATATTGTCTAAAAAAATGCAGCATTTATTAATGATGTTTAAAAGTACCATGTATTTGTGGACTAGTCTTAATATGCAGATCTTCAGTCTGATTTATGGTGAAAGGTGTTGGAAATAAATGGTATGTTAAAAAAAAAGTCTTTTTATTCAAAATATTACTACAAATAATGTTTTTTTTTTTTCCAGGAATAAATATTTTTTTCCCAGATTCTTGACACCATTGGATATCCTTTAGAGTAAAACACACTTTTAAGTTTCAAAAAAATTAAAGGAAACCCCATTGTAAGGCATTTATAGGGCAATACATCACATTTAACTCCATCCTGACAGTTTTGAGCTAATTTTAAAAGCATAAAGCAAAGTCTGACTTCATTTTTCATAAAAAGACAAACGCATAATAAATTCCCTGGAGTGTGACGTTTTGGGAAAATAAATTCTAAACCTAATTGTTACTCTCTTGTTTCTTGTTTTGCTCATTTCTTTATTTGTACCTACAAGTGCATATAAAAACAATAGAATAATTGGTACTTTTGGCAGCATGGGCAGTGTGCCAAGTCCTGCTGGAAAATGAAATCCGCATCTCCATAAAAGTTGTCAGTAGCAGAGGGAAGCTGTAAGATATGAAGTGCTGTAAGATTTTGTGGGAAAACAAAACTGCACTGACTTTAGACTTGATAATAAAACACAGTGGATCAACACCAGCAGATGACAGACATGACTCTCCAAACCATCACTGATCATCAGTAAATTTTACATTTCATTTAAAGTAAATCAAGGGAGCAGAGTCTGGAGGAAGAGTGGAGAGACACACAGTCCAAACTGCTCGAGGTCTAGTGTGAAGTTTCCACCAATCAGTGATGGTTTAGAGAGTCATGTCTGTCATCTGCTGGTGTTGATCCACTGTGTTTTATTATCAAGTCTAAATTAGTTTTTGTACATTATTGTGTGGAACACTATAAACTGGTTATGAATTGTGTTTTTTTTTTTATCAGATTTTATCAGTGATGTAAAATAAAGTTTCTGAAATGGTAATCCAATGTTTGATACCAATATTTTGTTATCTCCCCATTTAAACAGATGGAAAGCTGGTCTTGACTATAAGGACTTTGATAGGGTATATAGAATATACAATAGATAAACAGATAAAAGTGATCATTTCTGTGACAATGACAGTAATTTAGAATTTTGAACAATTGGATTAGTTAAAAACCTGATATGAAGAAACATACAGTATCTACACAATATGGACAAAAGTTTCTGGACACTAGGGCTGCACGATATTGGAAAAATTAGACATTACATGTGCTCTTTTTTTGGCGATATATATCGCGATATTAAACAATGCAGGGCCCATGTTGTCATCAGCCCCGCCCCCACCTGCACACTGTCTCGCATCTGGACCAATCAAGAGCTGAGTCAGCGTCGAGCTCAACTCAAAACCTGAGTAAAACAGCGAAACTACAGTAATCGTCCCTTTAATCAGGCATTTAAATGGCTTTTTAAAAGGTAAATAAGAGTGTTTGTTTTTCTGGGATTAAAAGTGTGAATTCTGCTGTAACTGGAAATATCTGCAAAATCGCAAAACTGTGCTGGACTGAGGTGCACAGCTCTCCACACGTGCTCACGTTTACAAGCACGTGCCCAACCATGTGGATGGAGGCCATGAGGTTATCCCTCCCCCTCACCCTTGTGCTTCTCAGGCAGCAGCAGCCTGTCACTCACACAGACACAGAGACAGCACTGTGCATCTACTTCAGCTTGTCTCAAGTATCAAAACGTTGCAACATGACGTGTTTGATTTAATTGCATTAAGTGACGTCGCACGTCCTGCGATGTGACCATTGCGCATGCATCGCACATCGCGATGACGATCCTTAAACGATATATCATGCAGCCTTAATGATGTCTGAATGACTTTCCTCTTGTCTAATAGAATTTATAAACAGTTTTTTTTTATATTGATCTTTGTGCAAAAACACAAAAAAACTGTAGAAACAGCATTTATTTTTTAAAACACAGTTTGAGGTATTACTTTGCTACATTGTGATTATCACACCATGGCTTTATATAAAATATAAATGCTAATCTAAGCTCTAAACTGTACAATGTTTGAGAGAGCGGCCAGTTGAAAGACTTTGCTGTTAGAGATCAACAAACTCAAGCTCCTACAGTTTGCCAGAAATTCCTATTAAACTTTCAAAGGGATTATTTTCTGTGGTCAGATGAGGAAATAGAGCTTTTTGAGTGTTTGGATTTACACACACATGGATTACATCCATTAAGCTTGTGAGAACCTTACACTACTGCAAAATACCGCAAAGTACCTCAAAGTACCTCAAAGCACCTGATGATGTTGAGGAAAACCTGATTAAATAAATGGACTTTATAAAGTGCTAGCTGCTAGAAAGCTTGGATGGTTTTCTCACCTGAAATTCCATTTAGCAATCTTAAAAATATTAAATAAAATTAAACCAAAAATACTCTGTAAAGCATTTAGGTGGCTCTTATCTAGAGTGCTGTTCAAACTTTAAACTTATCCTGTGCAACAGTGGGAACTCTAGGCCATTCTTTTTCTGGTGCGGAACTGATGAGTGCCAGTTCCATCATTACCATAACATTTTTGATGTTCTTTGCACCGACTGCACTTGAGGATACTTTCAAAGTTCTTGAAATGTTTCGATTTTTTTTTTAAACAAATTTTTCTTAATTTAGTTGAGTAGTTGTTGCTTCTCATACACTCAAACACTTTATTAAGAGACAAGAAATTCAAGTAATTAACTCTTGATTAGTTCAGCACAGCTGTTAAACGAAAGCCTGAATTCCAGGTGACTCTACCTCATAAAGCTGACTGAGAAAATCCAGCAGAGATGTGCAAAACTGTCTCTATCTCAGCGCAAGATGTGCTACTTTTTGAAGAATGCAAAATATAAAACATATTCTGGTTTGTTTAACACTTTTTTGATGACTAAATAATTACATATGTTCTTCATAGAATTTATTTGTAACTGGCACTGTAGATACTGCTACACATACATCTAAGTTAAAATATAATTTTAAATTTGTATTCTTTTTATTATCATTACATATCAAAAAATAGCTTGATTTAACCCCTTAACAGGCCCATTATTTCTGTCAATTTTCTGCCTGATATTACACCACTAACTCTTTAGGATTTTTATTCAAGCATTACACATTTCACGTTTGATAAGGAACATTACTACTGAAAATCATAACTGTTATATATTTAAGCAAATATTTAAGTAAATCTGCAAAAAATGTCAAAATATATTGAGTAAAATCATAAAATTGGTTATTTTCTGAACTTTTCTGAAAATTTAAACAGTTTAAACCTTTAGTTTTTTTTATGTTTGTCTAGTTTTTTACGTCCTTATTTTCAAACCTGCAGAATTTGGTTTGATTCCTGTTTCAGATCTGGAATTATTATTAAGTGGAGTAGAGAATTTTTTTTTTTTTTTTTTTAGAATATAAATAAATTATTTTACTTATCACCTTGTTATGAATAGTGATTTTTTTGCATCAGATTTTATTAGTGATATGAAATATGTTTTTGAAATGGTAATCCAATGTTTGGATACCAGCATCATTTCGTTCTCTCCCCATTTAAACAGATGGAAGGCTGGTCTTGATTAAAATAATTTTCATAGGGAACAATAGAAGATAGAATAGATAAACAGATAAAAGTGATCATTTTTGTGACAATGACAGTAATTAAGAAGTTTAAAGCAACTGGAGAAGTGAAAAAAAAAACCTGATATGAAGAGACATACACTTTTCCATACCAAAACCTGTCTATTTATTGTTTATTCTAAAATGAAAGATAATAAAAAAAAAGTTGGTTTTGTTGTAATATCTGTATATACTTCCCAGGGAAGGCTTTTTTGATTTTTAGATCATGAATAAAATCGTAAAATTGGTTCTTTCCTGAAATTAATAATATTATTTTACTTATTTTATCACCTACACCTGTAGCTTGTATACAGTTTACAAGGCATTTTAAGGGGTTTTAATGTTTAAATGTTAATTTTTGTAAATAAAGCTCAAAAAAACATGAAATAGTAAATTTTCTACAGAACGTTTGGCTCGTATTTACTTGCCTGGTTAATATTTGTGGAGGGCAGTGGACTAAAAGTCAGCACCAAAACCCAACCTTTAAAATCACCATTTCATCACATTGTGACCTTTACAATCTCATAATGTGCCTAAGATTATAATAAGACAGAAACCAAACAATCCACCCACACACACACACTCCCACACACACACTCACACACACTCCCCACACATACACACACACTCACACACACACTCAGCCTGGGGCAGCGGTACGGCTGATCATGTGCCTGCACAGCTCCAACCCATGATTCCAGCACATGACTGAGCCTGGGCTGGATTATAGAGTGCACTGAGCACGCTCAGACCGACCTGCGCCTGCTTACTGTACCGCCACTCACACACCGTTTTACACTAATCACCATTACACATTTCCAGCCACCCCTTTTAAACACTTTAAACAGTTTAAACACCTTAAACGTGGCCAATTTGGCAGAACCGGCAAAAAAAATAAACGTGGAGAAAAGGTTTATCTGGTTCTCTGGTTCTCTGCCACATGAAAAGCACCTCTGGTTCATTAATAAGCCTCACAAAACGTGCTTCTTTAATTCTCCTCCAGCCTAATCTCTGTTTGCTGCCTCTGTAACACAGGCAGACTCAAACAAGCTCTGCTGCAGTTCTCTATAGGGAGGAAAAAGAGAGAAAAAGTAGGATGTATTGGATGTATTTTGGATTATGTGAGGAACAGTGATGGAGAGCTCCTCATTTTTCTGTATTTACTAAAAGATTAAAAAGTTCAATGATTCAATGCCTCAAAGTTTCAGTTTGGGATTGAAGTTTTGGTTTATAGTTTATATTTTAGGGATTTAAGCTCAAAATCCTCAGACCATAGTCAGGATCTTCATTTTGTTTCCCTCATTTTCCTGTTGGGGATTAGAGTTGGAATTCTAGTTTGGGATATAAATTTGGGATTTGAGTTAAGAGTTTGGGGTTCAAGTTTATGATTCTAGTTCAGGATTCTGTATTTACTAAGACATTAGAAAGTTCAATGTAAGTTTAAGTTGGGAGTTTGGGATTCGAGTTTCGAGATTCGAGTTTGGGCTTTGAGTTTGCTATTTGAGTTCGGGATTGGAGTTTGCGATACAAGTTCGGGATTTAAGTTTGGGATTTGACTTTGAGTTAGGGATTCACGTTTGAGATTCAAGTTTAGGATAAAAGTTTGGGATTCGAGCTTGGCGTTCAAGTTCGGGATTTGAGTTTGGGATTTGAGTTTGCGATTCGAGTTCTGGATTGAGTTCGCGATTCAAGTTAGGGATATAAGTTTGGGATTTGACTTTGAGTTGGGGATTTAAGTTTGAGCTTCAAGTTTTGGATTCGAGTTCAGGATTCGAGTTTGGGATTCGACTTTGAGTTGGGGATTCAAGTTTGGGATTCGAGCTCGGGATTCGAGCTCGGGATTCGAGCTCGGGATTCGAGCTCGGGATTTGAGTTCAAGATTCGAGTTCAAGATTCGAGTTTGAGATTCGAGTTTGGGATTTAAGTTCAGGATTTGAGTTCGAGATTTGAGTTCGAGATTTGAGTTCAGGATTTGAGTTCAGGATTCAAGTTTGAGATTCAAGTTTGAGATTTGAGTTAGGGATTTGAGCTTGGCATTCAAGTTCGAGATTTGAGTTTGGGATTTGAGTTCAGGATTCGAGTTCGCGATTCAAATTTGGGATTTGAGTTTGCAATTCAAGTTTGGGATTTGAGTTTGCGATTCAAGTTCGGGATATAAGTTTGGGATTTGACTTTGAGTTGTGGACTCAAGTTTGAGATTCAAGCTTGGGATTTAAGTTCAGGATTTGAGTTTGGGATTCGAGTTCGAGGTTCGATTTTGGGTTTCGAGTTCCCTATTCAAGTTCGGGATTTGAGTTTGCGATTCAAGTTCGGGATTCAAGTTTGGGATTTAAGTTCGGGATGTAAGTTTGGGATTCGAGCTTGGGATTTGAGTTTGGGATTTGAGTTTGGGATTCAAGTTCGGGATTTGAGTCCAAGATTCGAGTTTGGGATTCGAGCTTGGGGTTCAAGTTCGGGATTTGAGTTTAAAATCAGGATTAGAGTTCGAACAGAGCTCAATCCTCTGGCGATCAAGATCATCAAGATCTTAGTCTGCTGAGCCTCAGGCCGTGGTGTCAGCACCTCAGTCCGCTAGCCCACTCATAGCTCCTCATTATCCTGTACTTAGTAAAAGATCAGAAAACTCATTGAGAGAGTTTGAGTGTTTTGATGCAGTCGAGTTGCTCTTGTTTGGCCTTACGCTCTACAGAACCCTTTTAGCATCTTTATTTTTAGCGGTGTAGCCTCGACTTGTTGTCAGTGTATCTGGATGTGTGATTATAGTGATAGCCTTCCATTTATTCTACACTCAAACAATTAGGTTCTCCATCATCTCATTAAGCAGTGAGCCTGGTGATTCACGTCTCGGTGATGTGAATATTAAGCATATTTAGAGTGAGACTCACCTGTAAGATCTCGACTTTAATAACTTGAGTTATTTACAGGATTTGAGCAAATGAGAATGCATTAATATATTATTAACATTTTTGTCGGTGTTTACTTGTTTTTGCCTTCTTAAAATTCAAAGTGAGCTCATCACCCGAGCAGTTATCTGTTTTTAAGAAGGGGCTCAGGCCTCTACCTGCACATGATGAAACGCTGGGAAACCAGGCCAAGTGCCTTGGGTTCAACAGCTCCAGCGTGTGAACTTCACCGGACATTATGATTTAGGAAATGAGCAGGTGCTTCCTGCACATGGTTTCAAAACCTCTTGGCTGATGTTAGTGCTGCGTAATCCCACTCGAGGCTCTGAACTGATGCAGCCGCTCACGTGGTAAAAGCTGCTAGATTTGTTACCCCACTTCAGCAGGATGCTTTTATCGGTAACGTGCAGAAAACTAGAAAAATAGGCAGAATAAACATTTAAAGTAGTCGTTTCAATCAATTAAACAATTTAATCGGACTAATTACGACAATATTCTGCAATTAACTGCAATAAATCCGACTAGTTCTTCTTAAAACTAAAGTTTTTATAGTGGATATTTAAATGCAAGTATATATATATATATATATATACTTGCATATATATATGGTTAATTAAAATACTAGTTTACAGCTCTGGAAAAAAATAAGAGACCACTTAAAAATTATGACTGAAGGAGATGGATGATCACAAGCCATCAAACCACCAAACTGAACTGCTTGATTTTTTTGCACCAGGAGTAAAGCACCATAAAGTTATCCAAAAGCAGTGTGTAAGACTGGTGGAGGAGAACATGCCAAGATTACTTGGCAGAAACTCTATACAGATATATAATATAAGTCATAAAGATCTGTATGTCAAGAGTGTTGCTTCCATATATATTACCTATAAGGTGCTATGATATTATTTATAACATATAACATATGAAATACACAATAAAATGTGTATAAGCACATACAGCTCTGGAAAAAAATAAGAGAGCACTTAAAAATGATGAGTTTCTTTAATTTTACCAAATTTGAAAACCTCTGGAATATAATCAAGAGGAAGATGGATGATCACAAGCCATCAAACCACCAAACTGAACTGCTTGAATTTTTGCACCAGGAGTAAAGCAGCATAAAGTTATCCAAAAGCAGTGTGTAAGACTGGTGGAGGAGAACATGATGCCATGATTTCTTGTTCTTGTTTTCTTTGCATTATTTGAGGTCTGAAAGCTCTGCATCTTTTTTGTTATTTCAGCCATTTCTCATTTTCTGTAAATAAATGCTCTAAATGACAATATTTTTATTAGGAATTTGGGGGAAATGTTGTCTGTAGTTTATAGAATAAAACAACAATGTTCATTTTACTCCAACATAAACCTATAAATAGCAAAATCAGAGAAACTGATTCAGAAACTGAAGTGCTCTCTTCATTTTTTCCAGAGCTGTATGCTTGTTGTATGTTTGAGGGGACTTAAGGCAAAAGTTGTGGCTCTGAAATAAAGAGTACATGATAAATTGGATTTTTTACTTTATTATAAACATCTCAGCTTGGTTGTCAGGATTTCTAAATGAGAACTTAATTAGCTGAGTATAAAAGAGCGTCCGTTGATAGATCAGTTGATCAGTTTGTTTATTTGGAGCTTCAGTTTCTCCCTCTGTTTGGTTTGGTTTCACACAGGCATAAACCTAAACGCACCAAAATGCGCACCAATAAACCATGTGAGCACACTGTCTCCTCTGATTATTCAAAAGGATTTTAAATTAAATTTAAAATACATTTAGTGAGACGAATCTGTGTTTTAGTGTATATATCTGTGCAGTGAACTCTGCACATACCATGCTCTTAGTGTGTAAACAGCATGGAGCAGCAGCAGAGACAGTGTTTGTTCATAGCAGTATATTATCTGGCTAATATATCAGATTAAACTGTGCCTTATCAGCAGTTTAGCTCAATTATGTAATTGTGCTAAATGTAAATGTAAAAAATGTAATGTAGAAAACTTGTGTTTTTTTTATATATAAATCGGCATTGGTAAAACTGCCTATATTATTTTCGTGTTTAATTTAATGACTGTGTCCCTTAATATTGTTGTATGTAAAGCATCTTTGAGAATTTTAAAAAGCGCCATATATATAAAATGCATTATTATTATTATTATTATTAATTAAAAAGAAGTATATTTAAAACTTGTTGGCGTAATTAAATTGCATTAAAAACCTTCACAGCTCTAGTTTAAAGCAATTTATCTTAGCGGGAACTGTTTTCTGTTTTTATGAAACACTCTAAAATATCGGAGTAAATACTAAATAATAGAGTAATAAGGTTAAATTCAGTACAAATAAGGAGAAATCCAGTTTTCTTCCAGTTAGAAAAGCATACAGTTTGTTTCTTGGCTGACTTTTCTGTGAACTTCTCAGTGAAGCCACTAAATGGATTAATTCAGGTCCACCAGCAGCTCACCTGATTTACTTTAATGAAGGCTTGATTAGATAAACATGGCATTCGATGGGAAACTCGAGCGCTGGGCTTCTTTGTGAAGATGTCTGGGAACTCTTAAGACAACAAGCTGCTATATATTCTGAATAACGATAAAATAAAACAGATTATTTTTCTTTGTTTCTATGTATTCGAATGCTAAAAGGAAGCAGACACTTATCAATATCAATATGTTACACTGTTAACCCTTAAAACCCTACAGACGGATTTTCCATCCAAAATCTCACCTTGTGTTCTCAGCTTAATTACTCTGGAATCCCTTCACACATAAACATAATCCATATATGGTTAGAAAGGGCGGAGCTTACTCTTTCTAAAAATAGTGATGAGTAACATCCCAGTGCAGTAAAGCTAAATCTATAAGAAACCCATTGAGAAAAACACCTAAAAAAGTGAAAAATCTCCTTCCCCAACCAATATTATTTACCTTTAGTGCTTCAAACATATTTATATGATGTTTCAAACCAAATAATATCAGTAAATAAAGACTCAAAAGTGTCCACAGAAAAAAAAGTGTGAAACTACCTGCTTTACTCAAACTAAAGCTAGGTATGGTGTGCGCACTACTTTATATAGTTTTTATATATATATATATATACAGTTTTCTTTGTGTGTCCTGCTTAAAATACTGAAAGGCATAGGCTGCTCTGAGTGTCAGGTTTTTAGTATCTACATGTATCCTAGAGGTGTGATTATTGATTATCAAGAAAAATAAATCCGTCTGATGCTGTTTCTCCATGTATTTTATCAAAGTAATAATTAATAAGCCATGTAATTAACTCAAATCATCAATATTCTTATGCTTTTAACTCATAAACACTCTAGTCTAACCATTTTTGAAAATATATTTTATGTGTGAATATAAGTCTATACATTTAAAAAAAAAAAAGTAAATTTTTCTTTTTTAAAAAAAAAAAAAAAACAGGCGCTTGGTAAATTTTTGACTAAAACATGATCAGTTCCAGGAAAATATAACAATTCTGCTTCCTTTTACATTTTAAGTGATTATATTTTTGAGCAGCCGTATGTCTTCTGGAGTAAAAGAGATCAGGGCATGCGTCTTTCTGATATAATTACTGTGTTATAACACCTGAAAGAGGACAAAAACTGACAAAAAAAAAAAAGAAAAAAAAAAACACTCTACTGTTGTACAGGATAAGTTCATCAGAGTTACCAGCCTCAGAAACCACAAGTTAACAGCTTAACCCCAGTTAAGAGCAGCTTAAAGCTTCACATAGTATTTTTATTTTTAAGCTACTTTTAATTCCATTCATTTAACAAATTAAATTATTTTAACATAAACTGAATTCTCTAATTTCTGAGTAAAATGAACATTGCTGTTTTATTCTATAAACTACAAATACGAGCATTTATTTTCAGAAAATGAGAAATGGCTGAAATAACAAATAAAAAAGTATCAGAGCTTTCAGAAAGAAAACAAGTTCATATTCATAAAGTTTTAAGAGTTCAGAAATAATCAATATTTGGTGGAATAACCCTGGTGGTTTTTAATCACAGTTTTTTTTCATGCATTTCATGTTCTCCTCCACCAGTCTTACACACTGCTTTTTGATAACTTAATGCCTTTAAAATTCACGGCTGCAGCAGACTGTAAAAGCCACTAGAGCCACACAGAGAACAGTGCTTTAAATCCTCCCTCATACTCTGGAGAAATGAACGTACAGAGTAAAAAGCTGACACGCTTCAGATGAATGTCAGGAACGATGTTCTCTGAAGCTTCAGAGGCTGTAGAGGTTCTGTTCTCTGAGAGATCTCTGTCAGGAAAGGTTAAAAAAAAGACTAAAAGTTTAATCAGAGTGTTTTAAATCTTCTTCTTTCACAGTTACATTCACTACTGCTCTTTCCAGTAGTGTCTGAGGCATGTGGTGCTGTGTAGGGTTCCTGTACAGGTGAGAGAACATGATGAAGTGCTGGTTAGGTATCTGATTCTCTAATAGAGAAGTGGATAACCCCACCAGTGGATTAAATGGGATGTAGTGCGCTATAGGTGCTTTACAATGTGATAAACTGTATCTGATGTCAATTATAGGACAGTGTCCATTTCCGTTCATAAACTTAGATAGATAGAACGATAGATAGAACGATAGATAGAACGAACGATAGAACGATAGAACGATAGATAGATAGATAGATAGATAGATAGATAGAACGATAGAACGATAGAACGATAGAACGATAGAACGATAGAACGATAGATAGATAGATAGATAGATAGATAGATAGATAGATAGATAGATAGATAGATAGATAGATAGATAGATAGATAGATAGATAGACAGACAGACACACAGACAGACAGACAGACAGACAGACAGGTTTTGTAGGTAGTATGATTGTACGGTGGATAGTATTATATTTAGTACGGTAGGTAGTATTGTAGGTAGTATGATTGTACAGGTGATAGTATGATGGATAGTACGGTAGGTAGTACAGTAGGTAGTACGGTAGGTAGTACGGTAGGTAGTACGGTAGGTAGTACGGTAGGTAGTACAGTAGGTAGTACGGTAGGTAGTATTGTAGGTAGTATGATTGTACGGTGGAAAGTATGATATATAGTACGGTAGGTAGAACAGTAGGTAGTATGATTGTACGGTGGAAAGTATGATATATAGTACGGTAGGTAGTACGGTAGGTAGTATGATTGTACAGGTGATAGTATGATGGATAGTACGGTAGGTAGTACAGTAGGTAGTACGGTAGGTAGTATTGTAGGTAGTACGATTGTACGGTAGATAGTATGATATATAGTATGGTAAGTAGTATTGTAGGTAGTATGATTGTACAGGTGATAGTATGATGGATAGTACGGTAGGTAGTACAGTAGGTAGTATGATTGTACGGTTGATAGTATGATATTAGTACGGTAGGTAGTATTGTAGGTAGTATGATTGTACGGTGGATAGTATTATATTTAGTACGGTAGGTAGTACGGTAGGTAGTATGATTGTACAGGTGATAGTATGATGGATAGTACGGTAGGTAGTACAGTAGGTAGTATTGTAGGTAGTATGATTGTACAGGTGATAGTATGATGGATAGTACGGTAGGTAGAACAGTAGGTAGTACGGTAGGTAGTATGATTGTACAGTTGATAGTATGATATTTAGTACGGTAGGTAGTACGGTAGGTAGTATGATTGTACAGGTGATAGTATGATGGATAGTATGGTAGGTAGTACAGTAGGTAGTATTGTAGGTAGTATGATGGTATGATTTTTAGTACGGTAGGTAGTACGGTAGGTAGTATGATTGTACAGGTGATAGTATGATGGATAGTACGGTAGGTAGTACAGTAGGTAGTATTGTAGGTAGTATGATTGTACAGATGATAGTATGATGGATAGTACGGTAGGTAGTACGGTAGGTAGTACGGTAGGTAGTACGGTAGGTAGTATGATTGTACAGGTGATAGTATGATGGATAGTACGGTAGGTAGTACAGTAGGTAGTATGATTGTACAGGTGATAGTATGATGGATAGTACGGTAGGTAGTACAGTAGGTAGTATTGTAGGTAGTATGATGGTATGATTTTTAGTACGGTAGGTAGTACGGTAGGTAGTATGATTGTACAGGTGATAGTATGACGGATAGTACGGTAGGTAGTACAGTAGGTAGTATTGTAGGTAGTATGATTGTACAGATGATAGTATGATGGATAGTACGGTAGGTAGTACGGTAGGTAGTACGGTAGGTAGTACGGTAGGTAGTATGATTGTACAGGTGATAGTATGATGGATAGTACGGTAGGTAGTACAGTAGGTAGTATTGTAGGTAGTATGATTGTACAGGTGATAGTATGATGGATAGTACGGTAGGTAGTACGGTAGGTAGTATGATTGTACAGGTGATAGTATGATGGATAGTACGGTAGGTAGTACAGTAGGTAGTATTGTAGGTAGTATGATTGTACAGATGATAGTATGATGGATAGTACGGTAGGTAGTACAGTAGGTAGTATTGTAGGTAGTATGATGGTATGATTTTTAGTACGGTAGGTAGTACGGTAGGTAGTATGATTGTACAGGTGATAGTATGATGGATAGTACGGTAGGTAGTACGGTAGGTAGTACGGTAGGTAGTACGGTAGGTAGTATGATTGTACAGGTGATAGTATGATGGATAGTACGGTAGGTAGTACAGTAGGTAGTATTGTAGGTAGTATGATTGTACAGATGATAGTATGATGGATAGTACGGTAGGTAGTACGGTAGGTAGTACGGTAGGTAGTATGATTGTACGGTTGATAGTATGATATTTAGTACGGTAGGTAGTACGGTAGGTAGTGCGGTAGGTAGTATGATTGTACAGGTGATAGTATGATGGATAGTACGGTAGGTAGTACAGTAGGTAGTACGGTAGGTAGTATGATTGTACAGTTGATAGTATGATATTTAGTACGGTAGGTAGTATGATTGTACAGGTGATAGTATGATGGATAGTACGGTTGGTAGTACAGTAGGTAGTATTGTAGGTAGTATGATTGTACAGATGATAGTATGATGGATAGTACGGTAGGTAGTACAGTAGGTAGTATGATTGTACGGTTGATAGTATGATATTTAGTACGGTAGGTAGTACGGTAGGTAGTACGATTGTAGGGTTGATAGTACGATAGATAGTATGACAATGTATAGTAGAACAATGTATAGTACGATAGATGACACAAAAAATAGTGCAAAATTTACTTTGACAGACAGAACGGTATAGTGATAGAAGAATAATAGATAGAACAGCAAAGGCAGATAGACATACAGGTAGTACGACATATTGTACAGTTAATAGTACAGTAGACAGTACAACATGTACTATGGTAGGTAGCACGAGAGATAGTACACTAGATAGTATGATAGTACGACAGATTGCACAGTTGATAGTACAATTGATAGTACAATAGGAAGTATGGTAGGTAGTACGAGAGATTATATGATTGATAGTATGATAGGTAGTATGGCAGATAGTACCGCAGGTAGTACAACATATAGTATGAAAGATAACACGAGAAATAGCGTAAAGGTTAGTTTAGAAGTACAAATACAAGTACAGATTGTATGGATGAGAGTACAGTAGATAGTACGGCAGGTAGTACGGTAGGTAACACGCAAAATAGTGTGGAATTTAGTACGATAGACAGAACGATATAGTGATAGACAGAACGATAGACAGAACAGCAGAGACTGACATATAGTACGATAGATAGTACGGCATGTAGTACAGTAGGTAGTACAATAGGTAGTATGATAGATTGTACAGTTGGTAGTACAATGGACAGTAGACTAGGTAGTACGGCAGATTATACGATTGGTAGTACGATAGACAGGCTGACAGATAGTACAGCAGGTAGTGCAACCTATAGTATGATAGATAACACAAAAAATAGTGTGAAAGTTATTATATTAGATAGGTTCATATAGGTAAGACAGGGATATATAGGTAATACGGCAGAATGTATGGGTGGTAGTACGACAGACAGTACGACATAGGTAGCACGAGAGATAGTACACTAGATAGTATGTTAGTACGACAGATTGTACAGTTGATAGTATGACAGACAGTACAACAGGTAGTACGAAAGTTAGTACGATAAAGCTATATTATGATAGAACGATAGATAGAATGGCAAAGGCAGACAGACAGACATATAAGTAATAAGACATGTAGTATGGTAGGTAGTATGATTGATAGTACGGGAAGTAGTGCACTCGATAGTACAATAGGGAGTACAACAGACTGTACAGTTGATAATACAATATATATATATATATATATATATATAGTATCGTACGATATGTAGTATGGTAGGCAGTATAATAGGCCGTACCACAGATTGTACGGTTGATAGTATGATAGATTGTAAGGCAGGTAGTACAACATATAGTACAATAAATATTATGAAAAATAGCATGAAAGTTACATCAAGCACAACAACAGTGCACGTATGTAAATAAAGTTCGTACCTAGCTGTGCAAATAAGCACATATGTAGAGGACAGTAATGTGTATATGCAAATCTATTCCATTCATTTATTTTATGACATTGGGACGGAGAAGACGGTCACAAAGACACTGAGCAAACCAGATCATCAAAACCCCAAACAGACAATACCATATCAAAGAAGCACAATAACAAAGGAACTGTGCAGAAGACAATAGAGAAAAGCAGCAGGAAGAGGAATAAAGAGGAATAAAGAAACAGAAGGGCGGGTCAGACGCAGCTCCCGGGTGTTTCTCGCTTTGCTGTGTGTTGACATAACTGAGTCGGATTCAATTTAAGATCCTATTTGTACTTTTATCTTTTGTTTTCTGAAATTGTTCTGAAATCCAAATCCTCTCTATACGTGAGGGAATAAGACCAAAGTTATTTTTATACTGTAGAAGGGAAACTAATGCACTGGAACCTACAGATAACTATCTATATAAATGCTCTATATTAGGGCTGGGCGATATGGCCCTAAAATAAATTAAATATCATGATATTTAATGGTATTTTCGCGATACCGATACTCTTGGCGATATGACAAAACACTGAATTTCAGAAAAAAATTAAAATAAAAATTGAGAATACACTACTGCAACTAAATTAAAATTCAATTCTATTATTGCATACACTGACATTAAAAAATACAAGAATTTTATCAGATTTATAACAGAATTCAATGATCCAGAATGATCAGTCATGATACGAATAATCCTAACAATATCCTTAAAATATCTCCATATATCCAGGATTAAAGTAAAATAAATGATAGTGGACAGATATTGTCTCTGGATATAGATATATAATGAGAAAAGGAGAACAGTATGATAATTAATTAAATATATATATATATATATATATATATATATATATATATATATATATATATATATATATATATATATTAGGGATGCACAATGATATTGGAATGTATTTATTGTATTCTGGGAAAGGTCTAAGAGACTACAACTGGCAAATACTGGCCACGCTACTTTAAAATTAATGATTTAAGACAATATTTTAATATTTATTTTAGTAAGAAAGTTATACAGAGGTGTGAAGTCTTTCTGTAATAAATGTATATTATTAGCAGATATATATATATATTCTAGCTGATTTTTATTTATTTTTATTAAATTTACAGCTCTGGAAAAAAAATTTGAGCACTTAAAATTGATGAGTTTCTTTGATTTTACCAAATTGAAAACCCCTGGAATATAATCAAGAGGAAGATGGATGATCACAAACCATCAAACCACCAAACTGAACTGCTTGAATTTTTGCACCAGGAGTAAAGCAGCATAAAGTTATCCAAAAGCAGTGTGTAAGACTGGTGGAGGAGAACGTGATGCCAAGATGCATGAAAACATCTGTGATTAAAAACCACAGTTATTCCACCAAATATTGATTTCTGAACTCTTAAAACTTTATGAATATAAACTTTTTTTTTCTTGAGGTCTGATACATGAATAAACATAAAATGATCAGTAAAAAAAAAAAAATCATTACGCAAAATCTTTAAAGTTGGTAAAGGAAAAAATGCAGGTAAATTTATTTCCTTTTTGGACAGTTTTAATTTCCTTAAATAATCCCTTTATTAATTTAAATTATTTTTAATGATAACACAATACTTACTACTGGCCCCTGTTCATTTATGTCCTGAGATTATCAAGAGGAATGGCCATCAGTACATTTTATTTCTTACAGCACTTCCAGTCAGCCAGCTCACTTTATCATCCCAGAACAGCTGAAAAGACCTGTTACTTTTCCCCACCTTTTACACCAAATTAATCTGAGCAGTTGATCTGCCCTGCTGCTGTTTAACTCTTAAGTTTTTCTTCATAAGGAAGACTATCAAATGGCTTCACCAAAATCCGTCCACAACATTAAAACTGTCCGAAATTATGTGCAGCTTGCACTGGCGCGAGGCTAGTGTGAAGTGTGTCCGTGTTTTACACTAAAAGATTGCTGATTCGCTCATTTCGCTGTCAATCAAAAAGGGACTCCACCTCAGACAGATCATCCAATCATCACGCAGAAGCTGAGCGTCCGGGCCGGCCGAGGCCAGCCCACTGCTCCATAGACCCCCAGAGACGCTGAGCGTCCGATGGGCGGGACAAAGCCAGCATTTATCCAATGGCTCGTCTCGTTTCGCCGTGCGCTTTGCTCCGCTATTGAAGTCTGTGCACTGTTTAAAGCAGCGCTGTGAAGCTGCGGGAATGAGTGAGAGGAAAGCCGCGGCGTTACCAGTGATAAGAAGCTGATTCTGAACTAAGTTCAGCGCGGTGTAGCGCATATTTAATCAGTGACATGTACACACAACAGTATATATTTAATCACTTATTTTTTTACATTTTAGGGGAAGCTGAGCTTCCCTTGCAGTCTTAGAGCAATCGCCACTGACATATATATAGAAACTGAATCACAATATTTCATTTTGCAATAGTGTATCATCTTTTAAAACCATATACAGAATTATGTAAAACCCTGTCAAAGTTGGTGTCAGAAGTGGTTTAGAAGTGTTGTGTTTAAATCTCACCCACTTATTAGCAGTGTTGATTTAAACAGTTGCAGTTGCAATACTTGCTCACATATAAAATTGTCTATTGAATCGTAGACCATGTACACATCCCTGGGTTACGTGCATTCAGCTTGTAAATACACTATTGTTGTACCAGGAATTGATCTGGGTCTGAGAAACCAAGATATTGGTTTTGTGATTGGGTGGTATCTGTCACATGACTGTATAGGCTGCCTGAAGCCCCTGCCCTTACCAGTAAGCAGGGCGTGGTAGTGAAGGCCTCTCTCCTTGTCCTGGTACGAGCAGACGTCGAACAGGTAGGCTTTCACCGGCCCGTCGATGAAGTCGGCCGCAAAGTCGAACAGCACCACTCCAAACATCACCACCACTATAGACCAGGTCCTCTTCAAACCCCGGTGCCGGACTATCGCTGCACACACAACACAATCACAACTTTAATCACATGGAAATAAATAAATTAATTAATTTATTAAAAATTTCCCAACCCACTCATTAGGACTCATTAGGACCCCATCACTAGTGATGCTTCAACACCAGGAGGGTAAAGAAGACTAGCACACGCCTCCTCCGATACATGTGAAGTCAGACTCCGCCTCTTTTGGAACTGCTGCTGATGTAACTCTCGGAGGAAAGCACAGCGACTCGGTTCTGATACATCAGCTCACAGATGCAGCCTTGTGCTGATCCACATCACCCTAGGAGTGATGGGGGGAAACAGAAAAGCACCATCTACTGTACCCACCCACAGAGAGAAAGAGAGAGCAAGACCAACTGCGCACTCTCTGGACTCCGATTGGAGCTGATGGCAAGCTGCATGACCAGGATTCGAACCAGCAATCTCCTGATCATAGTGGCAGAGCTTTAGACTGCTGGACCACTTGGAGCCCTATTTTCTGGTTTGTTTAACACTTTTTTGTTTGTTTGATAAATAATTTCATAGATTTTTTTTTTTATAGTGTAAGTTGCTTTAGTATTAATCTACAATGCAGAACATTTTTAAATAATGGAAAAACACTGAATTTAAGGTGTCCAAACATTTGAAATAGTTTTTATATATGAACATTTATTAGATTTCTGGAAGGCCAGCTTCAGAGAGACTTTTTTTTTAAACAAATGACACATGCAAAACGCTTGAGCTCTCAATTATAGTTTATTTTAACACCTTCTAGCAGTTTACTCATTGCTTGCCTCATTCCCAGATAAGCGCAAAGTTATTTTCTACAATTAAATATAAATTTACAGCTTTTTAAAATTTCTTTTGGCTATTAACAGACCCTATCTATCCCCTCGAAGGCTCTGAATAAAGGCGTAAAATAGTAAAATAAGCCCTACTGCTTCATGTCTAGCCAGAAATGATGTAACACCTAATGCTCTGTGGGTGCTCGGCCAATTAGGGCTTAGGTGGGGAACAGCGCAGAACAAATAATAATGAGCAGAGAAATGATTGAGAAAAACTCATAAAGTAAGTAAACTAAAGCTAAATGTTCAACATAATTCAAATTATTCCCATAAATAGCTGCATGGAAATGTGTGTAGTGCTAATTAGCTTAGCATTGAACCTTTTGTAGTCCGTGATAAAAAAAAAACAATAAAAACAGCAAAATAAATTATATATAAATCAGATTATCACATATATAAATAAGTAACACATAAGCCAATTTATCACTAATTGCCAGCTAAGTAACTGCACTCTAACAATAATAAGTAACACCCACACAAATATATGTGACATACACTGCATTTCTCTATATTAACAGTGATGTCCCCATATGCATTACCTACTAGTGCATCTTCAACTATTTAGAATATCACTTAAAAGTTACTTTATTTCAGTAATTCAGTTAAAAATGTGAGTCATATATTATACAGATGTATTAAAACACACATAGTGATCTATTTTAAGCGTTTATTTCTTTTATTGTTGACGATGATGACTTACAGCCAATGAAAACTCAAAAATCAGTGTCTCAGAAAATTAGAATATTATATAAGACCAATTGGTACTTTCAGCAGTGTGGGCAGTGTGCCAAATCCTGCTGGAAAATGAAATCTGCATCTCTATAAAAGTTGTCAGCAGCAGAGGGAAGCTGTAAGATATGAAGTGCTGTAAGATTTTGTGGGAAAACAAAACTGCACTGACTTTAGACTTGATAATAAAACACAGTGGATCAACACCAGCAGATGACAGACATGAGTCTCCAAACCATCACTGATCATCAGTAAATTTTACATTTTATTTGTAATTCAAGGGAGCAGAGTCTGGAGGAAGAGTGGAGAGACACACAGTCCAAACTGCTCGAGATCTAGTGTGAAGTTTCCACCAATCAGTGATGGTTTAGAGTTTTATGGAGATGCAGATTTTATTTTCCAGCAGGACTTGGCACACTGCCCACACTGCCAAAAATACCAATTGGTCTTATATAATATTCTAATTTTCTGAGACACTGATTTTTTTTTTTTTTCATTGGCTGTAAGCCATAATCATCAACAATAAAATAAATAAATGCTTAAAATAGATCACTCTGTGCGTAATACATCTATATAATATATGAGTTTCACATTTTCAACTGAATTACTGATATAAAGTAACTTTTCAATGATATATATATATTTTTTTTTTTGAGATACACTAGTATTATTGTTCCATATTTAGTAGGGTTGACAATGTAACACTTGATAAATGACTTTTTTAATGCAATATTTAATGCACACACGCACTGACTGACTCACTCACTGACTCACTCACTGACTCACTCACTGACTCACTGACTCACTGACTCACTCACTCACTGACTCACTCACTGACTCACTCACTGACTCACTCACTGACTCACTCACTGACTCACTCACTCACTGACTCACTCACTCACTCACTCACTCACTCACTGACTCACTCACTGACTCACTGACTCACTGACTCACTCACTGACTCACTGACTCACTCACTCACTGACTCACTCACTGACTCACTCACTGACTCACTGACTCACTCACTCACTCACTCACTCACTGACTCACTGACTCACTCACTGACTCACTCACTGACTCACTCACTGACTCACTCACTGACTCACTGACTCACTCACTCACGTCACTCACGTCACTCACATATGCTGCCATGTTTACTTTTTCCGAGTTGTGGAATATGGAGCTAGAGTTTTCTCCATTTCCTCCATTAAAGCGCTCACTAGATTTAGTCTCCCTCCCAATAATACAAGGAAGCACCATGCTGTAATTAATACTAATGTAAAATAATATTTCACCATACGATACCACAAATATATCTAACATTGACACTTTAAATTATATTTAAACCCCTTAAGACTTCTTAAGAAGACTTCTTAACATTTTCACTAAGCAAAGGTACGATTCTGTTGTGACTAATCGCAAAAAATAATGATCACATCCCAGTGCGGTAAAACATCAAGAAACTCATTGAGAAAAACACCTAAAAAAGTGATAAATCTCCTTCCCCAACCAATATTATTTACCTTTAGTGCTTCAAACACATTTATATGATGTTTCAAACCAAATAATATCAGTAAATAAAGACTCAAAAGTGTCCACAGAAAAAGTGTGAAACTACCTGCTTTACTCAAACTAAAGCTAGCTATGGTGTGCGCACTACTTTATATAGTTTTTATTTTACTTGCACATTTTTACTAAGTAGTTATTTTGCATCAAACATTTTTATTTATTTAGACTGAAAAGTTGACATTTTTGTATATATAGTTTTCTTTGTGTGTCCTGATTAAAACACTGAAAGTTCATAGGCTGCTCTGAGCGTCAGGTTTTTAGTATTTTAATCTACATGTATCCTAGAGGTGTGATTATTGATTATCAAGAAAAATAACTGCGTCTGATGCTGTTTCTCCAGGTATTTTATCAAAGTAATAATTAATAAGCCATGTAATGAATTTAAATCAATAATCTTATGCTTTCTTATAACTCACATACACTCTAATCTAACTATTTTTGAAAAGATCTTAGATCTATCTTAGGTGTGAATATATATATAAAGTCTATACATTCAAAAAAAAAAAAAAAAAAAAAAAAAAAAAAAAAAAACTTGCTTCCTTTTACATTTTAAATGATTGTATTTTTGAGCAGCCGTATGTCTTCTGGAGTAAAAGAGATCAGGGCATGTGTCTGTCTGATATAATTACTGTGTTATAAGACCTGAAAGAGGACAAAAACTGAGAAAAAACACACCAATAGAAGTTAATAAAAATGAATGCCTTACCTGAAACCACTGCGTCTCCGTTGAGGAACATGGTGATGCCCACCAGCATCATAATCCCCAGAGACAGGATGTAGGGTCTCCTCCGTCCCCACGGCGAGCGGCAGTAGTCGCTGGCCGAGCCGATGACCGGCTGGAGGATGAAGCCCAGCACGGGGCTGATGAGCCACACCAGGCTGTACATGCTCCTCGGGAGACCTACGCTCAGCAGCACCGGCGTGACGAACGCCGCCTCCACCGCGTAGCAGAACTCCCTGCCGAACATCACCAGCCCGTGCATGACCAGCCGTCCCCTCGATCTTCTCGGAGGCTCCACCGCCTCGAACACGGCGGACTCTACCGAGTCTGCCAGGTCCCCTTTGGTGACACAGTCTATGGTGTAGGGCTCCATGGCCGTGGTTATGTGGGTGCTGGGCTCGGGGAACCTGGCGGGCTTTTCCTCGCTCAGTAGAGTCATGGCTCCAGTCATGAGTCCAGTCCAGCGTCCGCTAATCTCTACTGCATAGCTGAGAGGCGAGTGCTGTGCTTCACTGCTTGAGTGGCCCTCAGGACGTGATGAGAAGTGAGCAGGTCTGAGCAGAGGGAAGGGGTTTGGCTGATTTGGGTGAACGAGAGAAAAACCCCTCTGTGTTGAGTTGTGTTGCGAAAGGCCTCCAGCAAGTTGTAGGACACGTGACTTTTTATGAGATTAGCAGCTTCTCTCAGGGAGGCTCCTCCAGCTCTGCTTCACAGAGTCCCAAATTCCGAGTTTGGCATGAGCTCTGCTCTGCGATGCTGGCAGGAGGAAGACGCTGGCGGTGGTGGTGGTGGTGGTGGTGTTTGAGGAGGGATGGTTTAAGCAATTACAGTAATTATTTACGAGCACATGTTTCTTGTTTGTTTTTTCTTGGGTTTAATTCTTATTTGGAAGCTTCTAGGTAACGCAGGATTAGCGTCCCCTTCCTGCTGACGGCTCACAAGGCCTCTTTTGTGGTCTCCTGCTGCAGAGCGCTGTTCACATTTCCCTCTATCAAGTGATGTAACATGTGATCTGCAGGGAGTGCTCAGTGCTCAAGCTTTAAATGGGGGCAGGGGAGCAGTGTTCCAGTGTTGACTGGAAGTTCAGAAACTTGAGGTGGGCGATACTGGGAATTTTGGTATCGATACGATACCAAGTAAATGCAGGACCAGTATTGCTGATATTGATACTGATACCAATAATTTTTAATGTTTTAAGCTTCATAGATCCAAATGATCAAAAAGACCTAGGATACAATTTCCCTAGTGACAACTAGGGGTGGGTGATATGGCGCTAAACAGTACATATATAATGAGAAATGAGAACAGTGTGAATTTTTCTTTTGCTAAAAACAGCCAAAAAAAAATAGAACGATACTCAGGGCATAATATCATACTCGATATTGAAAAATTTTGGGTGATATTAATATTAAATACTTTATCAAAATCAACATTTTTGTTTAGAAACAATGTCTAGAAACAGTTACAAAACAAAGTTTGCCTTAACATTAGGAAAATAAATCTTTTTTGAGGTAGCAGCGGTGCGTGTGGAAGAAAAAAAAAGCATAAGTATTGATCTTTTACACGAGTATTTCTCAATACCAATACCAGCATTGGTATCAATATTATCGATATTTAGATCCATCCGCCCACCTCTACCCGCCACAATGCTGCAACACTACTACTTCTGTAAAAAAAAAGACCCTGTAAAAATGTGCAGTTAGGCCATTATAGTATTGTTAAATTAGATTTTAGATTATCGGGCCGAGATTTTCCACCATTGTTTTTGGGCAGGGTCAGGACTGTGAGTCTGGGCCTGTTTTTTAATGCAATTTTTTTATGTAATATAAAGCTATGGCATGATAATCACAAAATAGCAAAGTAACAAATCAAACTGTTTAAAAAAAAAAAAAGTTGCTCATTTTAGAGCATTTTAGTTCAGTGAGCTGGTACCAGACAGGTGATCCAGCCACTGGAGCCAGTCTGATAATTACAGACAAGACAAGACAAGACAAGACAAGGGACACGACACAACAAGACAAGAGACACGACACGACAAGACAAGACAAGAAACACAACACGACACAAGACAAGACAAGACAAGACGACACGACAAGACAAGAGACACAGCAAGACAAGACAAGACACGACACGACAAGAGACACGACAAGACGAGACACGACAAGACAAGACGACACGACACGAGACACAACAAAACAAGACAAGACAAGACAAGAAACGACAAGACAAGACAAGACATATAAGCTGGCAAATTACCAGAAAGTGTACTGTAACTATACTGCAACCCATTTTCTTATGTTTTTGGGGGCTCAACTCAACATTAACTGTTGACCAAAATGAGACACTAAAGTAAAATGAGAGTAAGTAGAATATTTGAGTGAATTAAGCAGAATTAACCTGAACTAACTCAATATTCTGTTTCTTTATCATTTATACTATAAGAATCTGTGTATCATTAGTTTTTTTAATTTTCCCATTTTTGTTTGGATCATTAAATGTAACATAAAATGTTTTTAGTTTTTTGGTTTTTAAATTCAAAAACAAAAAATTAAAATGAATTGTTTTTTTTTTCCAATTTTGATTCTCAATTTAATATCAAATGAAGGAATGATACACGGATTTATGAGCCCCCGGGTCAGATACATACATTCATTCAGAACAGCCTGATTCACATGTTGGATTCACATCACCAAAGTTCCCTCACATTCGTCACGGGATACCTCACTAAGATCATGTGAGACACACACACACACACACACACACACACACACACACACTGATGTCTCATGGTACACGGCCCCCATCAGACTTAACCTACAAAGGCCAGACCACGGCCCCGCCCACAACACATCAGCTGCTCAGATTAAAATACATTCCTCACATATCTCTCTACTCCAGTCATACAGTATATACAGCTCCGTAAACATATAATGAGAGAGCACTTAAAAATGATGAGTTTCTTTGATTTTACCAAATTAAAAACCTCTGGAATATAATCAAGAGGAAGATGGATGATCACAAACCATCAAACCACCAAACTGAACTGCTTGAATTTTTGCACCAGGAGTAAAGCAGCATAAAGTTATCCAAAAGCAGTGTGTAAGACTGGTGGAGGAGAACATGATGCCAAGATGCATGAAAAAAACTGTGATTAAAAACCACCAGGGTTATTCCACCAAATATTGATTATTGCTGAACTCTTAAAACTTTATGAATATTAACTTTTTTTTCTTTGCATTATTTGAGGTCTGAAAGCTCTGCATCTTTTTCGTTATTTCTGTAAATAAAAAAAACTCTAAATGAGAATATTTTTATTTGGAATTTGGAAGTAAAGTTGTCTGTAGTTTCTAAAATAAAACAATATAAATAGAAAAATCAGAGAAACTGATTTAGAAACTGAAGTGCTCTCAATTTTTTAATCTAATTATACTAATTAAATATACCTAACAGACATTAAGCCACAATATAAAGATTTACAGAGTAAAGAAAAGTTTGAAATTGGTAATACAATATCTAATACAACAGGAATAAATATGATTAGAGCATGCATTAAAAAAAAGTTTGGATAAATAAGAAATCATGCTAAATTTAAGGTCGAGATAAAAAAAAAAGTTTGGTAAAATTAAACGGTAGAAAACCCCTTTGAAAAAAAATCCTTCAGGGTCCTATTTTAGTAATATAAATGTAAAATAAACCAATCAGAGTGTCACTTGCTCTTCATTCACTTTAAAAGTCGGATGAGCTCTGACTTTGGCGGATTGCTATTTTAACGGCGCAGCTACCTGTACGAGGAAAATTTTGCATAGCTTCCAATAAGAAGGCACTATGGGTTTGTGCACTGCTGCGCGTTTGTGTGTGCATAATAAGTCGGTGTGTATTTGTGGTGCACCTGTGTTTTCCGTTGCAAAGATAGCAATACACCAGAAATGTACCTGAACACACCTCATTTCCAGACCACCACGCCCATCAGTGTCGATATATTCATACGCACTATTGCTATTTAAACGATGCAGGAGGAAGACGTGAACATAGACGTCTACTGGCAGGGTGCAAGATAGCAATGAGCATCACAAAGCGATCACGAAAAGAGTTGTGTAGGCTGTATAAAAAGGCAAATTTAAGTACATGAAACCAAAAATTATTACATTAATATATATTTAATAATTCATACAATCCAAGTGTATAGTTCAACAGTACTTCAAGTCAATCTCATTTAATGAGAATAATTAAATTACAGCTGCAAAAATGTTCCATGTGCAATAGTGACACTGAGGGACATTACAGAATTAACCTATTATTTAAGCACAATGTTAATGTATTTAACAGCTATATTCTGAGAGATGTGCTCAATAAAAGGGAGTATAGCACTGTGGTATATAGACATAACTATAAATTACAAAAAATAAGAAAATAAATGTCTCAATCAAACAAATGAAACATCAAATTAAACAAGGCAGAACTGAAATACAATAAAAAAGAAACATACATTGTTATTAAACTTTGATAAATTGATAAATTACCATGTATTTTGTTACTTGTTTAGAAACGCATTAATTTTCCAGATTATTCACATGCGTTGTTATGCATTTAACATGCACTGACAGCACCATAGCGCTCACTTACATCCTGTAGTTATATTTAAACCTGTATGTATTTCTGACAGGCAAAGCAGAATTATCACAATCCCTTATATCCACATGTGTGTGAGGTTTAAAATCAGCTGTGTTGAATTTTAATCTCATGTAAAGAGTTTTATAAAACCATTCTAACCCCTTTCTCTTCCCTCCCCTCTCTGTTCTCTCTCTCTGTCTTTCTCACGTGCTGAGACGCCTGGCCGGCCGGTCTTCCTGGATGTGTCCGTCTGTGGTTCCAGCTTTCAGGAATCAGCCCTGTCCTTCTACTCATCAGAATTATTACACAGCCCTTCTAACTTCTGCTTTTTTTTTTCTCTTCCTTTCCTTTCTGTTTTCTCTATCTATCTCTTTTACATGTATGGAGATGCTGTTCCTGATGTTCCAGCCTGGCTCTCCACTGCCCGCTGTGTTGTTCTCCGGCTCTGCAACCCTGCACTGATTACCATTAACACACTCAGTATCTGTTTCTGTATTAGCCATAGCTCTATAGTTTGTGCCCATCACATTCTTATATTCATAAATTAGTACCTGTTATATTAGCCATAGTTCACATTAATTCTCTGTACTGTTTTGTTCTGTTATTTGTTTGTTGTTTGTTGTTTGTTTGTACTGAGCGGGTCGACCCGAGTAGGATGGGTTCCTCGGACTGAGTCTTGGTTCCTTCCAAGGTTTCTTCCTCTTAAAGGGAGTTTTTCCTTGCCACTGTGTCACCATAAAATCGGCATCTCTGTGGTGCTGCTCATAAGAGGCGTGGACCTGTTTTTCCTGTAAAGCGGCTTTGTGACAACCTTTGTTGTAAAAAGCGCTATATAAATAAAATTGAATTGAATTGAATTGAATTAAAGCTCCTTAAACCAGCCTGCCTGAGCAGAAAGTTAGGTCAAGAATAATACAATTATGATAAAACAATAGAATTAACAATAGAACTAAAACTATAGAACCCTTATTACTATTATTATTCAGCTTTAGGCAGTAGAACAATTTTGCAGCCTTTAATGAAGAACCCTTTAGAACGATTTAAGGTGGCAGTTCCTGATAAAAGTCTTTTTTTAGAGAAATTACAGATGAAGTCAGAGAGCGGTGAGTACTGTTTCCTACTGAGAGAGCAAGAGAGCACAAGTGAGCAAGCGAGAGATATCGCAAGTGAGAAACAGTGAGTGAGCGAAAGCGTGAGACAGTTCAAGTGTGAGAGCGAGAGAAACAGCGCGAGTGAGTGAGCGAGAGAGCACAAGTGAGCAAGCGAGAGATATCGCAAGTGAGAAACAGTGAGTGAGCGAGAGCGTGAGACAGTTCAAGTGAGAGAGCGAGAGAAACAGCACGAGTGAAGGCGAGAGAGCACAAATGAGCAAGCAAAAGAGATCGCTAGTATGAAACTGTGAGCGAGAGCGTGAGACAGCGAGAGAAACAGCGCGAGTGAAGGCGAGAGAGCACAAGTGAGTAAGCGAGAGATATTGCAAGTGAGAAACAGTGAGTGAGCGAGAGCGTGAGACAGTTCAAATGAGAGAGCGAGAGAAACAGCGCGAGTGAAGGCGAGAGAGCACAAGTCTGTAAGCGAGAGATATTGCAAGTGAGAAACAGTTCAAGTGAGATATTTTTGCGGCGGTGTGTCCACAATTTGAAATATCTGTGTTTCTGTGCACGCTGTCCGCTTGCGAGTGCGTCAGGGTGCTGTCGCGGTTTTGTTTACTTAGCTGTGCGCTAGCTTTCTGCACTTTGCCTGTTTACTCAAAGTTTTAAAAATGGGTATAGATTTTTTTAGAGATTTGTGTTCTCTGTAGTAGAGAGACATTTCAGTGCATTTCTAGTATCGAATTTCGATACCCAGCCAGAATATTCACAGTAGACTATTTTTAACTGTATTTTCACCTGAGTGTGGACCAATCATCATTTCATTTGAGCAAATGTCTTAATTATGTGCATCTAATTATTAATTTCTTATTTTTAGGAATTGAAATGGTTCTAAGAAGGGGTCACACAGTGAAAACATGTTAAGAAGCCCTGACTTCCTTCCTGTTCCACTGTTTTATTGAGCAGAACAGTGTTAAACACCATTTATCTCTGGTCACACCGAGTTAAAACACTCGATTTCCTCGGGGCGTGATGACGCGAGAGCAGGTAAGAAGTGGACAGTGATTAGGATTTAAGTGAGTCACACCGCGCGAGAGCGTGACCTGTCGCTTTCAGCTTCTCACGGACTAAATTTTACAGCCTGTAGATCAAAGCGGAGTTATTTTCAGCCTGAACGCTTTTCAAATGATGCTTCACGAATTAAGGCAACGGGTATCAAGGCGAGAAGATGATTTTCACCACAGCTTTCACATCTTTCACCACAGACTCCAGTAACCAGACTCTCACACAGACCAACTTTGCTACAGCTGGGCAATATACTGTAAATATATATTGCATATATTTAAAACTATTCTATTAAAAACATAGGCTATTAAAAATGGCAATATGGCAATAAACTGTTGTGAAATATGGGGGGCATTAAACAGTGGTCTAGCTGCCACTGTGTTGGGGAGATCGCTGGTTCAAATCCAGGTCATGCAGCTTTTTATTTATTACTTTCGTTTATTTTCTGTTTTAAATTTAGTCTTTTGCCCTTTAATTCATTTATATTTTACTCATACTTGTTACTATCTTTTCATTTGACTTTTTAAAATTTTAGCTTGTCAACTTATTTGCCTTTATTTCTTTAAGTTGTATAAATTTTTAACCTCTTCTTAATTACATTTTAACTGTTTGTTTGTTTTTTAAAAGCTTTCAATATTTACATTATTTATTATTTCTTTATTTATTATTTATTAATATTTATTTATATTTCTTTCTTTCTTTTAGTTTCTCGTTTATCCTTATTTTTATTTTACTTCTTCTCGTCAACTTATTTACCTTTTATGTTTGATTCTTTGAACTGCTTACGTTTAGTTATATTTGATTTTTTTTTTTTACCTCTTCTTAATTTTTTATTATATTTTAACTGTTTGTTTGCTTTCAATGCTTTTGCCATTAGAAATGGAAATATAGCAATACACTGTTGTGACGTGTTTGGGAGATCGCTGGTTCAAATCCCGGTCATGCAGCTTGCCATCAGCTGCCAGAGCCCTGAGAGAGCACAATTGGACTTGCTCTCATCATTTATCAACCCTAAATCTTTTTCTTTTACCTTTTTATTTATTACTTTCTGTTATTTAAATTTAGTCTTTTGACCTTTGTTTCATTTTTATTTTACTTATACTTGTTACTATCTTTTCATTTGACTTGTTATTCATCTTTTTATTTGCCTTTATTGCTTTTAGTTGCACTAATGTTTTTTTTTTAACCTCTTCTTAACTGTTTGTTAGGTTTTTAAAGCTTATGCTATTTACTTTTGTGTATTATTATTATTATTATTATTATTTGTCCTTTATATTTATTTCTTTTAGTGTCTGTTTTACCTTTTATTTTACTTCTTCTGCTTCTTGTTAAGATTTTAGCTTGTGAACTTATTTGCGTCTCTTCTTGATTACATTTTAACTGTCTGTTTGCTCTAAATGCTTTTGCATTTACTTTTATTTTGTTTATGTAGTAAAACATTATTTTTAACTTTTATTTTATTTATTTATATTTAGTACTTCTTTTTGGTTTTGTCTTTTTATTTGGCTGCTTTAAATTTTAGCTTGTCAACTTATTTGCCTTTTTATGTTAAATTCTTTTTAACTGCTCTCTAAATGTCCAGCTACACTGAAAATAAGGGGACATACAATTAGACAAATAAAAAGACAAAAGCATTAAAATAAATAACAAGGTAAAAGAACTCAAAAGAAACTCAACTAAAACATACAGGCTGTCTGATGGTGGTTAGATATTAAAAGTTTAAAATGATTTAGTGACACCAGCGAGCTGAGTTTTAGAGTTTTAGTGTTTCCTGTAGAGAACTCCCGCTTCTTGATGCTGCTCTGTAGCTAAAAGCAGATTTTTCCAGTTCCAGTTACTAGAGTTTTAAGGGGACAAGGTGTTTTAAGGGGTTAAATATGTTCACCTGCATAGAAAATATGGGGTTTTCTTTATGTATTACTGACTGAAAATAAATGTTTTTTGAAAATGATTTGCTCTAAAGTTTATTATAAAAAAATCTTATTGTGTCATATCAAATTTCGTATAGTATCGTTAGTCATTAGTCATATCGACCAGCTCTTCAGCCTATAATCGTGCCTTGGCTTCATTGCACTCCACAGCTCCTCCAATCAGCAGCTTCTCGATCTGATCCTCCTGAAAGCCGAACTCTCTCAGCACGGCGCGAGTGTGCTCCCCGATGAAGGGGTCCCGGGACAGGCGGGGCTCAGCAGGGGCGCGGGACAGGACGGGCGCGGGACGGGGGCTGAGCTCGCCCTGGGTGTTCCTGAGGAAGGAGCCCCTCTCCTGGTTGTGAGGATGAGAAGCCACTTCCTCCAGAGAGAGGACCGGGGTAACGCAGGCGTCCGTCCCGTCAAAAACCCGGCTCCACTCCGCCTGCGTCCGCTTAGCAAACTCCCGCGTGAACGTCTGCTTCAGCTGCGGCCAATCAGAGACGCTCATCTGCGCTGGAAGATCAGCCGCGTCCAATCCCAGCCCTGAGAGAGAGAGAGAGAGAGAGAGAGAGGAAACAAACATCAGATAGACAGATAAGATTAGACAGATCAGACAGACTGATAGATAGATAGATAGATAGATAGATAGATAGATAGATAGATAGATAGATAGATAGATAGATAGATAGATAGATAGATAGATAGATAGATAGATAGATAGATAGATAGATAGATAGATAGATAGATAGATAGATAGATAGATAGATAGATAGATAGATGGATAAGATTAGACAGATCAGACAGACAGACAGACAGACAGACAGACAGACAGACAGACAGATAGATAGATAGATAAGATTTGACAGACAGACAGACAGACAGACAGACAGACAGACAGACAGATAGATAGATAGATAGATAGATAGATAGATAGATAGATAGATAAGATTAGACAGATCAGACAGACAGGTAGACTGTTCAATAGATCGATAGATAGGTAGACCGACAGACAGACAGACAGACAGATCGATAAGATTAGACAGATCAGACAGACTAATAGGCCAATAGGCCGATAGACTGATAGACAGATAGACAGACAGATAGATAGAATTAGACAGACAGACAGACAGACAGACAGGTAGATAGATCAATAAGATTAGACAGATCAGACAGACAGGTAGACTGATCAATAGATCGAGAGATAGGTAGACGGACAGACAGACAGATAGATAAGATTAGACAGACAGACAGACAGATAGATCGATAAGATTAGACAGATCAGACAGACAGGTAGACTGATAGATAGATAGACAGACAGACAGACAGATAGAGATGGATGGATGGATGGATGGATGGATGGATGGATAGATAGATTTCCCGAGGGGAAATTCTAGACATCCAGCAGCAGGTATGTATAGTACACAAAGTTACAAAAAAGGGATAAGATATAACAATAGATATAAAAATACAATAAAATAAAATATAAAGTATAAAAGTACAGTCTTTAGTGTGCGTGTTATGCAGTTATCTTAGTTTCGTGTCGTACTCGGGGGACTTTCAGTTCGTTTTAGTTTGTTTTATAAATGTTCAATACAGTTCCAATTCGTTACCTTTTTTTCTTTTAATTACCGTTTTTATTAGTTTTAGTGAACAAAATGTTTTTTTTTTACTTTCAGTTTTCGTCATTTTGTTCGTTTTCATTAATGATAATACTTGGTTACTTGTCTATATTGTGATTATCATGCCAGAGCTTTATATAAAATAAAAATATCATTAAAAAACAGATGCCTATGTCACAGACTATTTTCTGGAGCCCGAGGAAAGTGGTGGGAAATCTCGCGTCGGGTTCGGGCAGAGAATCTAAGCTCTAATATTGATATATCAAAACCGAACCGATACCGTGGCCACACTGTACCGTTGCATCCCTAGTGTCCATAGAGTGACCAGAGTTGCCGGAGTGTAAAAGTGTCAGAGTCTTCAGTTTGCTGTGCTGAGAGGAGTTTAACAGTCTTATGGCCTGAGGGACAAAAGCCTTTCTGAGTCTGTCCGTGGAGCAGGATCATCAATACGGATTAAAATAAAGAAAAGGAAATCGATAAAATCCATTGGCCATTATACTCCAGTCTTTCAGCAGCAGCTTGATTTATGCACGGCTCTCAGAAGATATAGAACAGTAATAGTGAGGCTCGAGGAGAAGCTCCGGGAGAAAGATTAAGAGGGCTAGATATGCACTGTGATGATTGGAGAGTTAAGGGAAATCCATATGCACACACTGATAAGCGTTCTGTGGTTATCGCTCTAATCATGTCTTTACAAAAAACACACACAACTCTGCAGAAAGTCCAGAGCGACCTTGAGAACTTTGAGGCCAAACTGTAGGACTTTTCCCCAAATTCTCAAACTAAAGCAAGTAATGTGTGTTAGAAAAGGTTTAAAATGAGACTGCACATCTTATTATACAGTGCTGTAAAAAAGTATTTGCAACCCTCTATGAGTTGACAGGGTTAACACCAAAATCACTCTATTATTATAAAAAAAAAGGGGTAAAGCACTGTGAGCGGGAGGTCGCAGGTTCGAACCCCAGCTCACGCAGCTTCACCATCAAGCTGCCGGCGCTCAGAGGGAGCACAATTGGCCCTGCTACCTCCGGGTGGGTAGATGGCGCTCTCTCCCCACATCACTCCTAGGGTGATGTCT